>NW_017802380.1:622622-637874 GCF_001625305.1 Branchiostoma belcheri | reverse complement strand
AATAGAATATAGAACATTGTGCCATCTGGAGTCACCTGAGGACACGGTAGGGTTCACGTTCTAACTGGGTCACAGGCAGGGAACAGGTGTTCTTATGGAAGTTACCTGAGGTCATTGGAATACAACTTAAGTTATTTTTGGATTTTTTTAGAAGTAGAGCCGTGTTCTACTGGGTCACCTGAGGTCATATGCGGGTGATGATTCAGTTTGTTTAATGTATGGATTGGGATGAATAAATACCCGATTTTGACTCTATTTGTGACATTACGGCGACATAAGGAATGTGGAATGGAGCCTTCTGATTGGTCAACGTCACCCGGCTATATGATAATACAGTTTAATCAAAAGCAGATCGAGTGATCACTCAACTATTGTCCCCGGCAACGCGTTAGACCTATAGCTACATGACCATATGTATTACAACTGTAATTGTGGCCCTTCCTTGCTAGTTGGGTTACGGAGACACCGACGACTTGAAGGTTGAAGACGTCAGCAGGTTCGACAGTCTTCACTACCACGGCGTGGAGGCGGTGGACAAGGCCATCCAACGGTTTAACATAGGGTACGTATAGTTCTGCTAAAATGTACAAGGTATTATAACGTTTCAGTAGCAAGGAGCAAGAAAGTATATAACTTGTTACCCTTTCCGAGTGATGATGCTGGCAGTCTTGTTCTCAGAAAAGATGAGAAAATCTTGTTAATTAATAAACCACATTGCCCACATCCGTTGTTCAAAGGGCACGTTTGGTGCAACGTGATCACAAGCTATAAAATTGCTACAATAGACCGATCCTGTTCGTTCGAACGCGTGGAACCAATGTTCTACTTCGGAGGTGTCCGAAATAGAACATGTCGGGGGTTCGATGTGTTCGATCTGGATCGGGCTATCATAAAATTTTATCAAAAGAAAGTGTGTAAGGGAGAAATCTGAATAGGAAACTTGCTGAGAGAACGGAAGAGACTCGGCAGCATACTTAGTAGGTTTGGACACCAGGCTAAAACTTACGCCAAAAAGCAGTTACTCAAGCAACAGGATAGGATTTTGCTTTTTGGCGTATCTTATTACCTGCATGTCTAACCTTCACCGACGCAGGCTAAAACTTGTTTGCTAGATACTGAGATTGTTATTTCCCTTTCATCGGGCTGACAATAACAGCGCAGACACCCGCGTGTTGGATGTGGGGTCGGGGATCGGCGGGCCGGCGCGATACCTGGCCTGGAGGACGGGATGTCACGTGACTGCTCTTGAGCTTCAGCGCGACCATCATGAGACAGGGGAGGTCCTGACTGCCAGATGTGGCCTGGGCGAGAGGGTCAAACATGTGTGTGGGGACGTCATGGACATAGACCTCGGTAATGCTTATCTCCAAGCAGATCCCTTTCGGTGCCAAAGACAGTATCCATTAGCCAGAAAAAGTCGCGGTGGGGGTAGCGATAAAAAAAAAAAACGGCCAAATATAAAAAGCTAACGATCATTCCCCCACAACCTCTGCTTGAAATTGGTAATGCTAGGGTTCACACCGGGGAACGAAAGTTTGTGGGAACGAAAAGTATGATAACAAAACGAAAAAAAAGTTTTTGAACTATAAGTTATTACCGTAAATTGTGTATATTCTTGATATGCGTTTTTTTCTAGTTTTCGTTCAAGTAAATAGCCTGGTTAGGAAAAGTGATCTGAACAGTGATGTCTTCTTGAGTAGCAGCAACGATATTACATTACACAGGGCACGGCAGCTATGACTTGGTGACCAGTTGGCTGGTGTTCTGTCACATACCGGATAAGAAAAAGGTCAGCGAGCGGTGTCTACAGCACCTCAAACCGGGCGGAAATATGTGAGTTTCTTACGATCGTGTTATAGTGATTCAAAAGTTGATGAACGCGATATCGATGGCGACTTATATATGCACAGACACTGTTGCAATCGCCACCTATGGAAAACTCGCTTGATATTGAATATCTGTATTTCCCATAATTTGGTATTTGGTGTAAATAGCGTTTGCAGTTGATTCAGTGACTCGTGCGAGACAAAGGGCATTTCGGCAAAAGTACATACATTTGTATTGGGATATATTTCTACCATGTGTAACGTTTGTTCTTTTGCTCTAAGGCTTGTGGAAGATCTTTTTGCCCTGGGAGACTTGTCGGAGGTATCGGAAGACATCGGGGTCAACTACTTCGATCTTGCTAATCTCCAAGACTACAAACAACAGATCGAAGATGCCGGTTTTGTCAACGTCCAGGTATGACGTCTGTGTACACGCTGTTTGTTCAGATTTAACAAAGTTGTTATTGAGAAAAATTACAACTGTAACAGTGAATAGCTGATCTACAGAAGCTTCCCAACGCTGGTGATACAAAACGTATCCATAATTATATTAATGATGACTCCAGCTGCAGGATCTACCGATAAAAAATTAAACGTCAAGAAAAACTGTTGTTAAAGAAATAAGAAAAGAAAAACTACAACTGTTACAGCGAAAAGCTGTTCCACAGAAATTTCCCAAAGTCGCAATGTATTACCCATCATCATATCTCAAACCCCCCAGGTAGAAGACTTGACAGCAGACTGGAAAGACTACGTCCAGGACCGTCTGAAGACCTTCGTCTCATCGGAGGATCGTCACGTGCGCGTGCACGGCCGGCCCACGTACCAGGCTCTGCATAGCTTCTACAGCTCGATAGTCAGGCTGTTCACTAGCGGCCGTGTGGGGGGAGGCCGGATCTCTGCTACTAAACCGGCATGACTTAGCATATACATTTCTATACTAGTTAGATAAATAATTAAAAACGCTATCATTTAGCTAGAAATTCAACATTTGCAAAGCAAATGCATCATGTTTAACTTCGCGTATGGATCTGCTCTGATAATTCTTACTCAAACATTCATATACATGGTGACAGGAGTCTAAATCCCTCCTGCTATAAAATTGCAACATGATGTAACCCAACACCAGTTACCATGGTGACAGACGTCTGGTTTAGGTCATTGACCTAATTTGTTTGGAAAAGAAGAAGAAACAGAGCAAAAACAATATTTTTTCATTAAGCGAAGGTAAACATTATTAGGCCAGCTTGGAAAGCTATAATCTCTGCCTTGATAGACAGTAAGACCAAATGTATAAGGTTACAAAAATAGTCATATTATATGTATAAGCTCTGGAAGCATTATTGTCACCAGCATATTTCTAACGTAATTGTCCACAGTTGCATATTGTATTAAGTTCAGCATTCCATACTACATTGTTGCGATTGTTGTCAAAGTTTTAGGGAATGTGTGATGTTCTAATGGGTTTGAAAACACTGTGGAATAGCTAGGCTACAATGTGCCTTTATTAATTAATCACAGTGTTAAGTGCCTTTCTGAGTCAACAACCACAAGACCACCTGGTCTAATGAGGTATATTAGATAAGAATGCATTCCTAATTTCTTAGCTATATAAAGCAGGTACATTATTGTAATTGACACATAATAAAGCACTTTTAATTTGTGTATTCAGAGTTGTAATTTACTGTGTTGCTAGTTTGTCAATAATTTATCTTTATCTTCAATAATAATGATATATTGACATAGGTATAGTTCCCAGATGTCATTCAGTGAAGCCATACAACACAGTTGAAAATAATGGGACCACAACACGACTTTTGTTTTAAAACTTATTTATTAATCCAATCATCAATTGGACATGCCGCTGTATACATATATCTTTTTTTTTACATATAGATGGCCTTTTCAGTATGGAAGACACCATGCATTATAATATTACCTTCTTCCAAAGTAATCATTACAAAAGCTATGAACCTTCAAGACCCTTTATAATACCGGTACCCTTTATACATTCCACTCTAAAGCATGTTTCAGTATACAGTGTATTGACAAGACTGTTCAACAGATCAATAGGAAGTATGGATGTAAGGATAAAATCAAAATGTTACAGAGCTTCACTTCATATAAATGTCGTTAATTCATAGCTGTGCAAGTACCGTATTAGAAATTTATCAGCTTGAATAGATGATATCTCTAATTTTGCTTTTTTGGGACCTTGGTGCAGTAGAACTTATCTATGGCAATCCTCAGTTAGATCATAACATCAATGTCTTTAAAACATTTTTGGAAGACAGTTGCCTACAGGATTAACACAGTCAGAAACCCTGATCCTGGTGTTAAACACACAGTGATATGGCCTTTGACAACAACAACATTTACTTGAAGTCTTGACACTGTGACAGAGGAGAGACTATCAGAAGACTGTCACAATCCTAACTGCCTTGGAGAAAAATACACAAAGATGGGAGTGTGTTGCCTTCTCCAAAGGTAGGTGTTCTCTTGCAGAGTCACTGATTTTTGTTCCTGTTGGTTGTGCGACGTTTGCTCCTGCGTACGTCTTGTTCACTCCCGAACGACCCGTCACTGTCACTCTGTAATTCCGCAACTTTCCTCTTACCCCTTCTCAGCTGCCTGGCAGGGGGGCTGGATGGGAACAACAACAAAACAATAAATGAAGAAACAAACAAACAAAGAAACAAAACCTGTCATGTAAGGAGAGATTAGCACTACATGTAGATAACTCCACACAACACAGTACATTATTCTGAAGACTTCATCCTTATAACAAGGACATTATCTCTATATGATGTCCTTGCTTATACATGTAATAAACTCACAATCATGAAATACCTACTAAGGTCTTACATGATTTTGTGTTACAAGAATGAAATACCCTGAAATGACTGGTAACCTGGACAAGATCTGACACTATCCATTAGTTTAAGCTTTCTTTGGTAAAAGCTGCATTGCCCATAACATCTTGCCCACATCATCCTAACATCTGAAGAAGATGACTTGCCTTTCTGGTACACATTTGATCTCTGGATCATCACCAAGGAAGTCAAAGTCAGCAATGGAACTGAAACAAAGAAAGTGGACTGTCATCAACAGAATTGACAAACAGTAATACATGTATCTATTCTGTTCTTAATAAAATGAAACAGTTGGAATTCTGCATTTTGTTTTGACTTTACCTTGGTCCTGAGCTGCTAGACTGAGCATATGTTGGATCCTGTAGCTGGTATGGTTTCATGGCCAAAATATCAACTGAACCCTGGAAATACAGCAAAACATTACTATCTATCACATGGAAATGGATAAGCAAGTACATCAAGTGGACATTCAGACAACAGACAAGCTATAAAATGTATCAACGGATTTACATGCATGTGACAGACAACATTGAGTATTACAGCCATTTGTGATGGAAATTGTGATCCATTATAAGATTTCAGAAAAATGCTAAATTTCTCATGAAAAAGCAGCTACATTTCTCATAAAATTCTCAGAATGCATTGACATAATAATGTGGAAAACACAATCTGCTGACCTCAGATGCCCCAAACTCCAGAGAGGGTGTTAGGGTATCCTCTTCATCATCTTCTGATTCTGCGTCTCGGACTGGCTCTGTCTCAGACTTCTGTCCAGTCAGTTGGTCTTCTTGTAGCTCACCTGTATGAGTATCTACACATATGCAACATGAGCGTGGGATTTAGAAAAAAAAACAAATGTACAAGTAATGAAAGTAAAGAAATCAGTTCTTCATCCATATAATTCTTCCTCCAACCAAAAAGAATCTATGAATGTATGATAAACTATGATGGTATGTTTTACATTACATTTTTACAAAATCTTTAAGAATGTAAACTTAAAAAGAACTTAAACAGAAACTTAAGTATATCAGTTGCATTTTCAGCCTCTCTGAAGTTGATACAAGAATATTTTATTCAGCATATACAATGATTAAGATGTACCTTGTTGAATGTTGTCAAAAAGACTGACACTCTTCTCACTGTTACAGTCATCTGCTGGGTCCTCCCTGGTGTCATCTGTACACAGAGTGTTATCCTCATCTATGTCATCAAACTCTGCCAGGAGGTTAAACTGTGGGGCGTCTGGTGTCTGTACTGGGTGGATCTGCTTCTCAACTGGGTCTGCTTGAAATGAGGAAATAAATTGACTACACAGATAGAGTCTGGCACAAGATAATGGACCTTGTAAATATCTGGGTTGTACAGTTACTGTACTGCTTTTATAGTTTTTGTAAATACACATGTATAAGATATTTTGACATTTTGTATACAATATCAATGCCATTCAGGCAACATTGTAAAATTTGTATGCTATGTTTGTCTGTTATGTTTGGTATGTCAATAAAGAAATTATTGAATTGATGGATAAAAGGGCTGTACTTTGCCTAACTGTCAAGGCAGTGCATGTAGACTAACAGTGCGGTAACATTTGCCCTGGAGCATTGTATGATTTTGATGTCGTAGTATGTGGGAGAACCAATCACCAACAAAAATCTTAGCTTACTCTAAACTTGGTTGCTGAATTTTGTAGGACATATGTATGACTATCTCAATATCCCTGCCCTCAGATTTGCATACATATGTACATATCAAAAATCATTACTTTTGTACATGTGCATCTAGTACGTTTTGCTCTAGTCTGTGATGAGAACACTGTGTAATCAATCCTTATATTGACAAGTCTACTGTATATTTCTATCTAAATGTAGGACACAACACTGATAAGAAACTTTCTAGCCTTCTTAACATCAGTATCTCACTTCTTTTCTCACCTTCTGTTTGCTCTTTCATGTCCTCTAGATCTTTTCCCACTGTACCAGCTTCTTGATCCTCCTCTGTTGATGCTTGCTCTCCTATCTGTACTGTCAGACCGTCTTCAGCAGTTTTCTCTATTTCATTTGACACTTCTGTTGGTTTGTCTGTGGTTGTTTCATCAGTAGGTATATTTAAGTCTACCTCCATAGATGGCAGTTTTTCTTCTGCAGTGTTTTCTGACCCTTCTTCTGCCAACTTTGCTTTTCTCTTTTGTTTCATCCTTTTCCTGGCATTTTCTATCAATGAGTTGAACTGTGCCTTGTGTTCTGTTGCTGCAAAGTGGAGAAATTTCAAATGTCATTATGTACTTGTGTATAGTTATTATAGCTTATGTACATAATGTATGTAACATCTGTGTCCATAATATCACCAGGGTCCATAATATCGCCACCTTGAGAAATAGTGTGCTTAAAGATATTTTTACTGCAACATACCCTAGGTATGTACATTTGATGTGTGAAGGAGTGCATATTAAAAGTATGTTGCAGTAAAAATATCTTAATGCACACTGTTTCTCAAGGTGGCGAATGGCGATATTATGGACTCTGGTGATTATTATGGACACAGATGTTATAACGTTACATTTTGTATGCAATGTATGCTTCGGAGGGCCCCACTGTAATTGAGTGTAATGACACTGAGCTGGGCTACCCTACATCAGTAATAAAGAAACAAACAAACAAATAAGTAAGAAATTACAGCATCAAACACATACCATATTTAGTATTGACCCTGTCTCTCTCTTGTTCATTTGAAGTCTTGTTGAGAGTGAATGTCTGAAAAAAAAAGAAATGAGGCAATCATCAACAGCCTTCCAGTCTACATCATGCCTATAAACTACAAAGGAACAATGATAATGTTGGACATTTGTTAAAAAATTGGACAAGTGAAGTTGAAAAACGTCAAATATCATACTCACGGGCTTTGTCACAGTTGTCTTGCTCAACACTCTCTCATGTTTCTCCACTTCTTTCACAATCTGGGCAACTGAAACGTATGCATGGTAGCAGATTTAGCTGATGTTATGCTCCACACATTATAATTTAAAAGATATAGTAGAACATAAAATGCAAGCAATAGGTACATTGTACAACCAATGAGGTACCTGATTTGGGTTCTGCCGAGTCACATTGTGAGTTGTACCTCAACACAAACTCATGGTGTCTGGCAATCAGAGTCTGCAACAGAAATACCATCAGGCATAGGGTTTATCAAAACACCACATGCATGCACACTCACACCAACACACACACTCACACACACACACTCACGCACACACACACACAGACACGCACGCACATACACAGACATACATACTCACAGACGCGCACACACATACCCACACACACACACTCACACACACACACATGCACGCACACTCACGCACACACACACACACACACACAGACAGTCACACACTCACACACACCTGTCTGTCCCCCTGTGTAGACAGCCCCTTCTCCTTCAGTCTCTTCCTCAGGTCCTTGTCAGACATCAGGTTATACACCAGCTTGGCCATCGGCTTCCTCTTGGGGGCGGAACTGGTGAAATATGGTGTATAATAAGCATTTACATTAAAACAAAAAGGAAAAGGCTACCACTTTGATAGCACAATAAATTAACCTAGGCAAGTACATACACAGCACTTTGCACTAGGAAAGTACATGTATACACACACCACAGTTGCATTGAACCAAATGAATGTTCATAACGTTTTATGTCACCTTCTCAAAGACTCTTTCTTCTCCTCCCGAGTTAAGCACACGTCCAGGTGGTTGTTGATATGTCTCTCTGGAATACTCACTCCACATACAGGACAGTCTGCTGCAGAGAAAGTACCACACAACACTGACAACTTCATCAGGTATATAACTGTCTTAGCCTGGTTACCAAACCTATTATAGCTCCCGAGTCCTAAATCCTCTCAGCAAATAGAGGATGTAGGACTCGGGAGCTATAATACCGGTAGGTTTGGTAACCAGGCTATAACTGTCTTGCATTGACTTGAGAGAAATTAACCCCAAAAGTAAATATGAACTGAAGACACAGTGACCGTGAAATGTGCTTTGTTCCAATAACTTTGTTCAGTTTATATTAGAACAGAAAGAAAGAAAGCAAACACATGATGATATGACAGTTGCCCCAAAGACCCTACCCATTGCAACTTGTGAGTTGTTTCTCTCGCCTGCTGGAGTGGACTCTTGTGAAGTGGATGCCTTTGGACTTGGCACCTTGGCAGGTTTGACCGGTGGAGGGGTGACCACCGTCCCAACAATCTCCACATCGTCATCACTGCTGGACTCCTTGTATGAAATCCTTTTGCTTCTGTGACGTTTGACGTCATCACGGAAGTCATCGCATTGATCATCGTCTTCTGCGGGGGCTGTTCTGGTACTGACAGCAGAGCAGAACCGGTCTAGGGTGTTGGTGGGAGGACTTTTCTTTACACCAGTTGTAGCAGCATCAGAACTCTGGAATAACAGAATTATAGTAGATACAGTGGATTTTCTTGTCAGACAGGGATAGCTGCATAAAATTTGGACTTAAGATAAAGATGTTACCTTTGCAGATTATTGGCAGTGAGTAAGGACAACAAAACAGCAATGAAGATTCAAATGACAGCCTTTTGCAAATAACTCTTACACAGTATTGTACTGTAAACTATGCAGTGATAACTACAACATAAATTGTTGTATTTGGGAGTCTATGTGTTACAAACCTTTCCTGCCTTTGATGAAGTGACTTTCTTGAGAGTAGGCATAGATGTGTCAGGCTTTGAACCAGCTGGACCTGATGTGGACCCTCTGTCTGCTGTGTGGCTGTTGACTCCTGACTTCACACACTGGAGTAAACTTGGTCTGTAAAAACAGGATTGAAGTTAATTACTACTACTATATTATTACTTGAAGTATTACATGTAGTATATCACTGCATCAGTATCAGCCGTAGTTTAGTGGTACATTTGTAGTAATAGTAGTATTCAGTCTTTAATTATACTGTACTTCTACAGGGGTCCCTGACATAGAGGTGGGCAGCAGTTGACTAGTCTTCAAATAGAAAGTTCCTGTCATTACTTAAGACACTTGACAGCCATTTTAAATTCTGGGAAACCACAAACTTATGTTAGATCAATAAGGATTAAATGTTTAAATCTCATTAAAAATATCCCACCTGACATCAAGGAACTGTCTGACAAGGTCGTCTAGACTTCTGTTGTTCCTCAGCTCTGGTTCACTGACAGACTGTGGATACATAAAGGGTATCCACTATCAGCATAACATGGCGCTATTGTGCAGATGACGATTGGAGTTAATTGCAAATATTGCTACAAGGTACGTAGTGTGTAACTTAGTAGGAGTAGCTTGATAATATACACATATGTGCAGTTGTGACCGAGATATGTATGCTATAACTTAACTATCTTCAACATTTCAAATTATGGCAGATGATAATTACTTTAACTAAAAAATGCTACAGGTCTGATTTTTATTTTAGTTCAGTACTTCTATTATACTTACCACTCCACATGTTGGACATTGAGTCTTGTAATTCAAATACCTTCTGATACACAGGGAGCAATCTAGAGGGAAGATAGAAGAAAATCACAGAATTACAACAATACACCAAACAGTGCATGTCAGTGCCTAAAATTCAAAACAAGGATTATACAATGTACAACAGCCTGAAATAAACAATAAACCATTAAACAACAGTTTACCATGTAATGACATACATTCATTGCCAATAAATATGTAAATACTAGTACAAAATGTACAAATATGTCATGAACATTGCTTGCTTTGCTTGCCATACTTACAGTTATGTGAACACTGAGGAATGATCATCGTGATGTCAAAGTACTCGTAACAGATGGGACAGCGCAGCAGGTCATCGATGGTCTGTATTAATAACATAAACGGATAGTGAGTGAGTGAGTGTGTGGATGTTTGCATTAGACAGCGATTAATCTACTGATGACCATCTAATGATATGTAACATTATTTACTCTAATGAGGACGACCTGAACTGAACTGAACTGATAATAAAAGACATGAGTCATAATCTCATATTCATATGATATTGCAGATTTTGAGACAATAAATTATGTAACATGAATCATTTGGCTATGACGACTGCCTGGTCAACTTTTTTCCTCATTTCTTCTAGTTCTTATTCGTCCATCATCATCTTCATCATCATCATCTACAGTGATGCTGTTTATAACAACTAACCAACTTCATTCATTTCATAGCTTTCATTCATTCATTCATAATTTCATTCATTCCATGGCATTCAATATGATTACTAAGGATAAGTTTCAGTTCAAAATTTCTCGTACACACGCAACCATGGCTATGACCATGGAAGAAAGAGATGCACATCATATCAAAGATTCATCTTTACGTATTAGGACGACCGCCCCCCTCCCCTCTCTGGCTGGCCTCTTTGGCCTGTCTTGGCTTGTCCACGATCGATCGAAGTTTACACGACAAAAATAAGCATCAAATATTGTCGGAAACCAACCTTTAGCTGCTTGAAGTTCTCCGGCCACTCTCCCGAACTGTACAACGATGACATGATGACCTGTGAGCACACGGAACAATCTTGGGATCAAACTAAACCGCCCCAGACAACGTCGTATACTAGTAGTTCAGCGCCTGCAAAATTTGGCGCGAGATCTCAGCTCAAATTTTTGAACTCTCGTGGCTCAAGTCTCGCGAGATTTCGGTCGCCGCGAGACTTGTCGCAATGCATGCAGGGAATTGCGTAAGGTCACCAAGATGGAGGAATATGCACGTGAGCCATGGTGAGTTCCAGTTACATTTTCCCTGTTTTCTACTGTTAAAAACGATGTTTCGAAAACATCTTGCCAAGGAAAAGTAACGAAGGTGACAGGGATAAAATGGAAGGAAGGTCAGGTCATCAGATGGCGTGGTTGTTGAGTAAAACCGGCCTGGAAGTCGCGATGGTTGGTGACCTGAGTACATATGACGTCAGGGTCGGTACTTGTAAAAGACATTTTTCTGTTGCAACCACGTCCAGTCAATGTGTAAGAAATGAAATACGGGCTGATATTGTGAAATATATTTATCACGTTTTATGTCATGTAAACTGTCTTGGTATCTTTTATATTTCATAATTTTTAATGGTTATGCCAGGCTATTCCCTTATATGACATCTACATGACAAATATAATTTTCTGCAATCAACATGTAAGAAATGATATATGACGTGCTGATATTGTGAAATATATTCAGAACTTTTCATTTCATATAGTAAGACGTAATATCTTTCATATCATAATTTTTATGGTTATGCCAGGCTACTCCCATATGACAAATTATTAAAGAGCATATAATACTAGGATAAATATGAGCATCAAAGAGCATATAATAAAATTTACATGTCAGTCAATGCGTGTGTAAGGGGTTCGTTGTTGATCGTCGTGGGATTTCCGCCTCCGAGTACACGGTGTAGAGTAAAGCAGGAGACAAGACAAGAAGAGGACACAGAGCACACAAAAAAGACGTCCGTACACAAAGACTTCAACTCCAAAACCTCTCGTTTATTCTAAGAACGTGATCGAACGTCGTCGATCTTAACGTATACGTACGGATCCTAACGTAGCCGTTCGGACGTCGAACGGACGCTAACGTCGCCGTTCGACAGGCTTTTAGCTAGGATTTTTTTGTTGGGCGTCCATTTTTTGCATTGTATGCTATGCTCAGCAAAGATGCACGGTGCACAAGCTTTTTAGGGGGCCTTTTTTGAAAGTCAAAATGCTCTCAAACACTACTTTTTGCATTTTGAGTTACAAATTTTGAGGAATTCGAGTTTTTGTCCTTCAGTAAACCATCATTTTTGTATTTATAGTAAGGCTGAAGAGAGGCATATGTGCATGGCAGGGGTTGGGAGTGGGAAAAAACAGGGCGTCTTTAGGGTGTCCTACCAAAAAGTAGGGCGTCCAATTTCTTAGTATTTTCAGTACAGGGCGTCCAAAAGACACCCTGGACACCCCCTAGCTAAAAGCCTGCCGTTCGAACGTCCGAAACGGCTTACCTAATGCAACATCTAAACACCTTATGTCATTCCCTACACTTTCCCCCCTAGTAATTTTTCACCGTCCTCGGCGAACGATCACTATAAAGTGTCATTCCCTACACTAAATGTAAGGGGTTCGTTGTTGATCGTCGTGGGATTTCCGCCTCCGAGTACACGGTGTAGAGTAAAGCAGGAGACAAGAAAAGAAGAGGACACAGAGCACACAAAAAAAACGTCCGTACACAAAGACTTCAACTCAAAAACCTCTCGTTTATTCTAAGAACGTGATCGAACGTCGTCGATCTTAACGTATACGTACGGATCCTAACGTAGCCGTTCGGACGTCGAACGGACGCTAACGTCGCCGTTCGAACGTCCGAAACGGCTTACCTAATGCAACATCTAAACACCTTATGTCATTCCCTACACTTTCCCCCCTAGTAATTTTTCACCGTCCTCGGCGAACGATCACTATAAAGTGTCATTCCCTACACTTTTCCCCCTAGTAATTTTTCGCCGTCCTCGGCGAACGATCACTACAAAATGTCAGGTTTTAAAAAAAAACGTTTTCTTGTCTAACTACTATAAAACGAGAGAAATGTACATGTGCCTTTACTGCTAGGCATCTGTAGAAACCATACATTTACGGTATCGGGAACTACTACCGGGTTTCTATTTCAGAGTTTAAGTAGAGTTTGCAGTGTTCACGTTCAGATTGGTGAAAACGTCGCGTCGCGTCGACGTCCTTCGGCGTCAGTTAGCTGTCGGAGTTTTCGCGTCTCTCAGACTCGTCTCTCGGCGCTCGTTTCTCAGCACTCGTGTCAACACGCGTCAGGACCGCTTACTGGTTAGTGGTTCCCCGCTGTGTTCCTCCCCTCCTCCGTGTTGCAAGGAGCACGAACGCCCGGCCGCAGTCGCCCCTCAGTTGCGGTAGCCCTCACCGGTCCTTAGTCGAAGGGTCGTCCGGCGAAGATGGCGTCGCTTCATGGGTCCCCGTTAGGGTGATGACTCGGACGGGTCGCTCTTCCGGGATCGGATGGCGCGGCGGGAATTGCCCTCTCCATCACCAAGCTTCGATGTCCCACGTGGACCTGTGCAGGATGGGGAAGAGAACACACAAACACACACACACCAAGCCTGACCGCCATAATCTACAAATAATTTTTGACCTCAAAGTATGGGAGAACATACTCCCACTCGGACTCAAACCCAAGTTAATATTAATTGTAGTGTCTAGTGAAGTAAATCCTACCCACCCTGGGAATCACGAACTCTACAACCAGAACAAAGTAGACTCGTTCAGCACAAAAACACCGTTACTAGTAAATAATTACTCTAGAGCTTAGATATTATATATAGATGATCAGAATCAATTTGGGAAAGTGCAACCACCTTATCTAGCTAAAAGTGGTATGAATTCCCGAAGGGCCGAGGCCCAACCCCCGATGTCTGGGTTTCCAAGGAAAGCATAACACTTGATTCCCCCCACTAACTACAAACCCCAAGATGGCTGCACATTTCATTAGCCGAAAACACCTTATTCATTGTCTGAAAACTTCTGGGTAACGGATAGGAGGTACTCCTCTGTTCTCCCTAACCGGATATCTAGGGTCTTCCGGACCGCCATCGCCCACTGGAGGCGCTACAGGCATTTGTACAACAACAATGGGCAGGTCCCCATCCTCCTCACGACCCTCATTATCACTTTCACTATCAGTTGTGGCACTGTCTTCTGGCTCACGCCTATCTGCGCGCCCGTCCTTTTGTTCGGCACGTGGCCGTCTTGTGTTGCAGGGGCGAGGCGCGAACATACAGGGAGTTAACATATCCCTGTGTAGGGTTCTACTGGGACCACCTCCCCTCTCCGGAGTGACAACATAAACCGGGATATCCACGTTGGGTTGTCTATCTACCACGTGTGGGATCTGTTCCCACTGATCTTTAAGTTTAGAAGGACCCCGAGTCCTCTTGTTTCTAACTAAAACTCTTTCTCCAGGTAGCAAAGGAGCTGTGCGAGCTGTCCGGTCATGTAACTTCTTCTGACCTGCCTTTGCAGATTCAGAGTTCTTAGTAACTAAGTCATAAGCGTACTTATACCGTTGGTGATGTTTCTCTACCCACTCATCCGGACTTACTGTATCACCCGTGTTTTCCTCTGCAGAGTCTATGCCCAGAGTTAAATCTAGTGGTAGTCTCGCTTGTCTACCAAACAGTAGGAAGTACGGGGAGTACCCAGTGGTTACGTGCTGTGTATTATTATACGAGTGGACCAACTCAGGTAGGTATTCAGGCCAATGACGTTTCTGCTGCCTTGTCAATGTACCCAGCATATTGAGAAGTGTCCTATTGAAACGTTCACATTGGCCATTACCGGCCGGGTGGTAGGGTGTCGTACGACTCTTCAACCCCCCATACAGTTTACATAACTCTGGATTGTAGCGGAGAGAAAGTTAGCACCTTGACTCAGAGTGTAGTCTCCTGGGGGAAGCCATATGGCATTATAAACTTAGACCACAGAGTTCTAGCTGTTGTTTCCG
>NW_017802380.1:445451-621645 GCF_001625305.1 Branchiostoma belcheri | reverse complement strand
GCCTGCCGGAACAATGATCTGTCGGCGACCCGACGCTCTGGCATACCCTACACGCCCGTCGTCCCTAGCAAAGTTTGACTGTTGCCGCGCAGCTTTGACGGCTTTCTGCCAGACTGTGTCACTACTCTGAGCTGACTGATTAACGTTGTCACCTTGGTATTCCCCAATCACATTCATACCCAGAATCCCCGGCGCAGACCCACATCCATCTTCAACAATAATTACCCCACGCTTTGGAAGCGTGCGACCCCTAAACGTCACATCAAGCTCGCAATACCCGACAAACTTAATGGGTAGTCCGTTGGCCCCTGTTAACTTCAACCAACTTGAAACGTCCTTAAGTCTCTCCCCTCTTTCCCCGAAATGTGATTTGAAAAAACTAAATGTCATGGTAGTAACCTGCGATCCCGTATCAATCAGGCACGGGACGTTTACTCCTTCAAAATCTACGTCTACTACATTACATTTCCCGATCGTCCGAGACAGAACGGACTTTAAGTCATCACTAATGCATGTATCACTATTTACACTCATACCTTGGGACGCACAACTAGCTACTGACTTCACCCGCGCACCTGGTCCCTCGGCCGCGGGCCTAACTAGTTTGGGGAATGAGTGTTAGTCTGATTCTGGGGCCTGCGGGTGTTGTTCTGAGGCTTAGTACGGGCGTTGTTGTATCTAGACCCCTGACTGCCCCAAGGGCAGTCCCTCTGGATATGCCCCGGGTCCCCGCAAACGTAGCACCTCCTTACATTGGGGCACTCTCGCTGGATGTGTCCTGGTTCCTGACACGAATAGCAGATCGGGCGTCCCTGATTGTCCCATCCAGCCTGTCCTTGTCGGACACCGTTAGGTTGGACCCTGGGTGAACCCTGTCTACGGCTGTTTTGATTTTCAAACTTTAGGCTGTGAAGCTCCTTACGTAGGGACTCCATCGTCTTACCCGTTTCCTCCCTCAACCTAGCCATCTCAGCAAGCAAAGCCGACTCTACCATTGTCGCATTTTGTCGGGCTTCACCCTTTTCCCGGCCCCATTCCCCACTCAGGTGAAGGGCTTCAAGTCTGACATCTGGGAACTTCCTGGGGTTTGCCGCGCTAGCTGATCTAATGTATTGGCGTAACTGCCTCTCCAGGTCCTTATCCCTCAGACCATCTAAGAATCTATCCCTTAGCATGGTATCTTCTTCCGCTAACGAATTTCCCCGCCTCCTGGCTGCTCTTTTTAGGAGTTCCTGTAAGCTTAACGCGCATACAGTTATGGATTCTCCTCTCTCTTGTTCCCTAGCATAGAACATACCCATGATTGCTGACACCGGGGCAGTGTCCCCAAATGTTGCTTTCAGAACATCGCTCACTTTCGTCTTATCTTTTTGGTCGTCAGTCGACAACACAGCTATCTGGCGCTTGGCCTGCCCCTCGAGATTCCTATACAGTAACCCTGCTTGCTGCGCCTCTGGTGTGTTATATAGCAAGAAAGCACTTTCCATTTCGTCCAGCCATTCCTCGACGACGGGGCCCGTAGGAGACCCAGAAAACTTTGTCCACTTTCTTTCGAATGGTACGTACATAACCGTGGTGGCGTGTGCCCCCTCCTGTCCTTCTGCCATTGTTAAAGGTAAAACCTAACAACTTCTATTCACTAACTTCGACCCTGGCTCTACACGGACTCACTTCAATTCCCACTAAAATCCTAAAGCAAATTTCACTAAGCGGTCAGGCAGGCAATGCATGAGTGTGTTTCTCTAACCTTCGGTCCTCCGCTGTCCTCACGATGTTTGGTGTTCTCAGGTTCTCGGCGATAAATCCCACATCCCATCCTCGTCGCCAAATGTAAGGGGTTCGTTGTTGATCGTCGTGGGATTTCCGCCTCCGAGTACACGGTGTAGAGTAAAGCAGGAGACAAGAAAAGAAGAGGACACAGAGCACACAAAAAAGACGTCCGTACACAAAGACTTCAACTCAAAAACCTCTCGTTTATTCTAAGAACGTGATCGAACGTCGTCGATCTTAACGTATACGTACGGATCCTAACGTAGCCGTTCGGACGTCGAACGGACGCTAACGTCGCCGTTCGAACGTCCGAAACGGCTTACCTAATGCAACATCTAAACACCTTATGTCATTCCCTACACGTGCACTGTAGACGACCATAATATTGTATTGATGATCATGTTTGATACATGTGATGTGTACTTGTATGAATGTATGACGTTGTCTTTGCTCCAGCCCATACCGGATTGTAGATGACTGTGGTGGTGCCTTCACCATGGGGGCCATCGGGGGAGGGGTGTTCCAGAGTATCAAGGGCTTCAGAAATGCTCCAGCAGTAAGTACTACAGGCTCCTAAATATTCCCAACACAAATGTACAAGATGGTTTATGAGATGGAGGTTTAACCTCCTTATATGTACAACCACAGGTCTTAAGACCATCCATTAAAACCCACCATAATGGTCGGATGAACAAACAATGAGGAGCAGTCTAAACTGGACATTGAGAGTACTACCAGACCGTAAAGACTACTCTACTCCACATGCACATTTCATCCGTCTTCCAATGCATGTTCAAATTTGGCAGAGGCTAATTTGGACCAATTTAGGAAGTGGTTTGGCACTGGTAGTTGACTACACCTTATAAGGCTTAAATCAAGAAGGTTCTATCATTTGATCCCAATTTCTTCAGAAACTTGCACAATCATGTTAATGTTTACTACTGTACTAAAATTGTATGTTGCCAAGATGATGATGTAAGCTGTCATGACACATGACAGCATTCTATCGTTTTGAAAGCTCTAAAGTCCAAGCTGTCTATCATGATGTATTATTCACTCAACTTGTTTGCTCCTTAGGGCTGGAGGCACAGAGCACTGGGGAGTCTGACAGCTGTGAAGATGAGGGCACCAATTACAGGGGGTGAGTAAAGAAACTAAGTCTGTGACTGACATGTATCTGTATTTAATCTCCAAGCAGAACCTTTTGGTCACAAGACAATCCATTAGTCAGAGGAGTTTGTACGGGCACTGAAGGTCTCATGCTGGCTAAATAATGGACACTCCTCTGGCCAATGGACACTGCCTTGCCACCAATGATCTGCTTAGAGATTATCTGTACTGCCAATATAGCTGCCCTGGCTAGTAAAAGTTTTATCATGGTACCTTACAAAAATTGTAATTCATGTGGTTTTTGTAAAGTTAGTTAGACAAGGGTTTATGCATCAGCATACCGCTTCAAAATCCATTTTAACATCTATCAATGTGTGCAAATACTTACTGATACATTACTGGAAATATGTTTACCTGATATCTGGTACATTGGCAACCAAGATATTTATGCCATTTTTTATAAGAGTACTTTGGTGTTATTTTCAGGTAACTTTGCCATCTGGGGAGGCCTGTTCTCAACGTTTGACTGTGGCATGGTGTATCTCAGAAAAAAGGAGGACCCGTGGAACTCTATAGCCAGTGGTGCCGTCACAGGGGGAGTGCTGGCAGCAAGAAGTGAGTTGTGTTTTTCTGTCAACAGATTGACCATATGTTTCTTTGAGCTGCATGCTAGTACAACTGCACACACACATGTAAGGGTACTCGTAGATGATTCAAACTCTACGACTACTACATTTGTACTAAATGAAATACAGATATTACTCTACCACCACCGAAATGGACAAACAAAAGTTGCATTCACGTTTATTTACTTGTCCTTCACCAAACTGTGTGAATTACATGCTGACAAAGCGTCGAAACTAAATTACTGAGTAATGAGACAGGCCATACGAAACCATAGGAAATTCCCCACCCTCTCATACCCTTAAATTGGTGGGGGGTTCTACTAAAAAGAGACATCCATCACCACTCTTCTTTAGTGTCAACACTTGTATATCTCCCACTGTATGACTAGCCTTTATCAACACACATGTAGTCTGTTTAATGTTTCTTCACGTCTTAAACATGTATGTTGCCATTCTTTTCTCCAGGTAGTTGGGCGGCCATGGCTGTTTTGGCTGTGATTGTAGACAATTCAATTTCAAACTCTGGATAAAATACAGAGATTACTTTCAAAGTTTCAAGTGACAACCATTACTCTTCTTCAGTGTCACTACTACTAAATGCACCGAACTGGTTAACACTTCTCTGTATTTTATACAGTCATAGAGTTTGAATTGTCTATGAGAATTGTTTACCTGTATGACTAACATTCATCAATATACATGTGTTCTGTTTAATGTTTCTTCACAACTTAAACACATATGTTGCCACTCTTTCCCCCAGGTGGTTGGGCAGCCATGGCGGGTTCGGCAGTGATCGGCGGGGTACTGCTGGCGTTGATAGAAGGCGTGGGTATCCTCATCACCAGGATGTCGGCAGAACAGTTCAAACCCATCAGTCCCACCGAGATGGAGGATCCGTCCCAACTCCCACCCAAACCACAGCAGTCTCCGCCCTTCGGCGGGCAGCCCGCGTACCAATGATCCATCGCTGAACTGTTAGGGTTAGTTTTAATGACTGGGGAAAGGGATAGCCTCCATAGCATGCCAAAAACATTTTGGGGGTCTTTGGGAGCTTTTATGTGCTATTTTCTGATTGCATATAGACAACATAGCCGGCCTGGTTGAATTACCCCTATTTTAGAACTGGGCTAATCAGAAAACAGCCGAAAACCACCAAACCCCCAGTTTTATAAGCCTGCTATGGAGGCTAGGCAAGGGAAGAGCTTTGTGTATGTATAGATGTCTGATGATTCAACAAATGCTGGAAGAACATGACACGTCCACGTTCAGGAAAATTTGTTAAAGATGAAGACATGATGATAGCCTGGATACCAGTCTTTGCTTCTCTGTCAGAAAGACTAAAACTGCACCGAGGACATTATATATACTGGCTATGTACATGTTTATAATGGCCTTGCCTGCACATGTTCTATCCATCTGGCATTTGAATATTTGTTCAGAATCTGAACAGGCACACTGATAGGCCAAACCAGTGCAACGGATAAAATATGTGCAGGTTCGGTCTTTTGGGCATGGCAGGGAAGCAACAAAAAGAGTATTAAAGTACTAAAACTGGCAAGGCTGGCATCCGGGCTAAAGACATGCAGCTTTTGAGCTGTTCTGTGTACTATTAGATGTTTAGAAGGAACATGTATGGTCACTCGAACTATTGTGCATTTTCACGTAAAATGCTGAACTGGATAATTCTCCCCATTCCTTGGTACCTTACCACCTCTACTTGACCAAATTTACTGAAGAGTTTGGTCACTGTTGCTACTAGAGACATTGCTATAGTATATGCTTACTTCTGTCTATGCTGTATTGTAAAGTAGTCTAATCCTTTTGAAAGAGAAGGAGCACTTGTTTTCGTTTAAGTTGATATATTCTGTTTGCATGCAGTGACTGTACAAAAGGTATAATGGCTATGAAAATATGTGTATCATTTTGTACAAAGAATCTGAAACCAAACACTAAAAAATAACAGGTATTTAAGTACATTGTACCTGATGTGGTTATTCTTAAGTGTAATTGACTAACTCTGAAGATGTTGACAGAAGTGTACAAAATCACATTGTATACTACTCATAAACATGTCAAATTATGTACATCAGACCTCAATGTCTGAAAACAAAAAGGACAATAAAGTTTCTTTTAACTCAGTGCAAAGCTGGAAGCAGGATACTTTATTATGTGTAACCTATTGTACTCTGCATAAGCTGAGCTTTGATAATTGATAATCAAAGTGCACAATAATCGTTTTGAAATATGAAAGTGAATAATTGTTTTAAGTATGCCAGCTGATTGTTGCCTGTGGGCTATGAGAGGAAACAGTGGTTGGTAGATATGTACGCTTTGAACTCGTATAGCTTCTGATATGATGATGAAAGCTTTCCTATCTAATCTCCAACTGGTTGGTAGAAATGCACCCTTTGTACATTTACCCTTCCCACTGATATGTGGCAACCTTGACGAAACAGGATTTCCTATCTAACCTCCAACACTACTTTGCCAGTGGATTTTCTGTCTGTGATGAACTTGACAGCCTCATTGACCTGTGAAAAAAAAAACAATGACAGAATCATGTCAGTATCAGCCAGTCTAAAGCCTTGAGATCATGAGCATGTGAAAAATCCCACAATTTCAAAAATAACGGCTTAATGGACCTATTACATTATTACGTCACAGTTTGTTTACTGCAATGAATGCCGGGACAGTTTGTGGTCAATCAATGTTTATATTGTACAGCAGTGTGTAGCGCGGTGTGTGCTTGTTTATCCTTTATACTACTTTCGTCTCCTGTCACAACTACATTACCCATTACGGCATGTACTGTTGTGTCAACTAGATGCAGCAAAATCAAATACACCTGACTTTGAAAACTGGAAATGAAGTTTATTCGTTAACTGTTCTAGAATGTTCTTTAGAACAGGTACTAAACAAAATGTGATAGGTCCATTGATACCATGTGTATACAATTACCTGCTCTAGCTTGAAAGTTGTTGGCTGTGATGGCCCCTTTATTTTTCCCTCTTCCATAAACGTCAAAGTGGCGATCACAGTCTGCCGTAACACTCCAATATTCTGCCTGTGTATATCAAACACGCAGCATTAATGAGCTGTATAAGTCAACAAAAACACACACACTCACTATCCTGGCATATATTATACTGCTACGGGTGTCCCAAACAGGTAAGCTAATCTCCAAGCAGATCATACGGTGGCAAGACAGTATCCATTGGCCAGAGGAGTGTCCATTAGCCACCAAAGTTGGGTGGCCAATGGGATACTGCCTAGCCAATTTCATACTGTCTTCTGTAGCCACCAAAACATCTGCTTGGAGATTAGGGTAAGCAACAGCCATCTATTGAACTTAAAAACTTAAAGCTTCCTATATGTTGTTACTTAGAAGTTTCAGGGTTCAGATAATATCCCCTTGCTTAAGGTGATCACATTTGTAAAAGTGCAAAATGACAAGACTGAACTAATTTTTTCAGCTTTACTAAGTTGCACATGTACTCACATGGCGTATCTCCCCCAGTACAGTCCCACTGCACTCAGGTTCTTCACCAGTAGGATGTTGGCTGGGATTTTGGGGATGTCTCCTCCTGCAAACCCTGCCACCAACACACGACCCTCCCAGGCTAGGCTGTGGGAAAATCACCATCAGTCGGCCGTATCGGTTGGGGTTATATTGCCCCTTTCAGGGTGATATGCCCTTTCAATAGCTTAATACAAGACAGGGTGCACCAGGTGCCATCAGAAAAATGATGTTAGTCAAAAATAGTGTGCTGTTAAATAGAAGTGTCCAATTTCAGTTTACTTTAACATAAAGGGCCTTGCATCCTTCTGTGCTGCAGAATTGTCCATCAATCTTTTCTTTTCTTACTGATGAACAATTCTCTCTCATGTGATTGCCAGCATCTTTCCTAAACATACTTGATTTCCTTCTCTCTAAATAAGATATCACTTAAGTGTTTGACAGTGGTTTATTAAACAACAACAGGTTTATAATAGAACCACAAGCAGTATCATACAAATCTACCAAAATCGCAGGAAACGTACCATTTCAGACTTTCTTCAAACACTTTTCCTCCGACTGAATCAAAGGCGACGTCACATCCCTTCCCCTGGGTGATGTCCTTCACCCTGTCCCTGATGCTGTCCTGACTGTAGTCCACGGTGTGCTGTGCACCTCTGCTGCGCACAAACTCACACTTCTCCTGGCTTCCTGCTGCTCCTATCACCTGGGAAACGGGGTACTTGAAAGTTAACAATCTACATGTATTGCAAAGTTCTTGCTAGTTTCTTTTATCAAGATCTCCATCGGTGATCTTAATAAAGAATCAGTAAACACTATACTGAACCTTATGGTTATGCTTCCTGGAGTCAAGTTGTGAACATAACTTTAAGTCTTATTTTAACAAAAGATATTCTTACAGGTCAACCAAGATGTATCCAAACAGCTATTGTCTGGGTGTCTAGGCTTTGGGCAATTTAGAATATAACTGGCAAATTCAAAACAAGCCTTCTACCCAATAAAAACATATTAATGAGTACCAAACATATGCATGAGTGTCAAATAGCTGTTCACCAAACCATAAGAATGTCATAACGGAACAACCTAATACACAATACAATATGGCAAGGTGTGAAGACTTACAGTAGCACCTAGAGCATGTGCTGCCAAGTCCACCACAGCTGTACCCAGAGCACCTGCTGCAGCTGTCACCAACACCGTCTCCCTGGTACAGACAAACATCATTAATCATTGTTATCATCATTACTTGTGGCATGTTGTGCTTTTCAGTTGCTTCATTTCACAATATTTAAAGTTGGCTAGAACACACCATTTCTATGGTTCAGAACACTTTGTGCGTATCTATTACAATAAAGGTCTTCATTCATTAAAGGTAAAGCCTAAAGGTACCATAGCCCTTTTCAGCCATAGGGGCAGCGGTTTGTTAATTCACTATGTCTAGGACATGGTATTGGAAGGAAGAGCCCGTCCCTCTACTTCTACTGCCTTATGCCTCCCCAACCGAAGTCAGGTACCCATTTTACACCTGGATGAAGTGAGGAAAGTAGCGTAAAGCCTAAAGTAAAGGGCCTTTCCCAAGGGCACAGCATCTTGCTATGAATTTCAGTAATCAAACCCATGACCTCTCAGTCTTGTATCCACTAGCCTACCCACCCAGCCATTTGATGCTAACGAATCACAACATATTGCTAGTAGAATGGTTTATTTCAAAATTGCAAACTCCAGACATACACAATTTCAATTACCACCACACTGACAACAGACTTGCAGGCAGCCATACTGGCTGCCTGAATTGCTCTGAGGTCACAAAATATCATTAAAATATGGGTATTATTATTAAAACATTATTACATATTATTAGATATTGTTGCTAAAACACTAATAACTTCACCTCTGCCAATTGAAAAAGGAATTGTTAGTTACCCTGGTTGTAGGTTGACTCTCCTGGTGAGGCCCATGAGTGCTGTACCATAGGAAACTGGCACAGCAGCTGCTGTAGTGTACGCCACAGAGGCAGGCAGATGGAACAAAGCCTGTGTGGTACATAATAAACATGGCACAAAGCAGGTACATGTAAGATTGTACTATGGCATATGTTACAATGTTTGAACTTTTGCAGCATTGCAGCAGCATTTCTGGTGAGTATCTTTTTTGCACTTCCAATAACCAATTCTGTTTTAAAGATAACTGAAAAAGTACTTGCAGGGGATCATCTTGGGTTTATAGTCTTAACGCCATAAAAGGTATGGTATGGGAAGTGCCAACAAGACAAATAAGACAACAAGCTTCGAAGACAAATAATGTTTCAATTACCTTCTCATTGACCAGGCACTCCTCTGCAAAGCTGCCACTTGGCATGGGAAGTCCTACCACTCTGTCTCCCTGTAATATATGTTAGAAAGAGCATTTTCTTATGTCCATAAACAGAGCATTTCTGAGCACTGAGAACGTCACACTTGGAGTTTAACAGCTCTCATCAACGAACCAAGAAACCTGAAGTGAATTCTTTCTTTTAGTTTACTAAGGAAATTACATGTGATGTAGTATTCTTTCCAAGTTTAACAAGATTTCACTGTTTCCACAAGCTAACACTATGTAAGTGCTTTGATTCCATATTAGTCACAAATTTGTTAATACATACCTCCTTGAAGGCTGTAACACCTTCTCCAACTGTCATCACTTCTCCAGCCATTTCAAACCCTGGAAGCAGGGAATGCACATTTAGTATCATTGCACCGAGGATGTCTACTATAATCTTAGGTAATACATGATCTGATGGCATGATTAGAAAATATGTTTTGAATTTGACTGCTGTAAAAATTCTTCAAACCGAACTGATTATTGTAAAAGGAGTTGACAACTAGCACCTGTAAAGTAACTATAGTATTGAGCAAAGGATGTGAGAGGAGTATGTCTGTCAAAGATGTAAATGTAATGTAATAATGAGATTTAATTGTACATGTAGAAATAAGATCTTATACCGATTTACCTGGCACAAATGGCAGTTCAGGTCTCTCCTGGTACGCACCAGCCACCATCAAGATATCTGCAAAGTTGATGCCGGTACTGTGGACTGCAACTTTCACCTGTAACATAACAATACAGCAAACTGTATGAAGGTCTACAACTGTTGCCTGAGTATATCACACTTCTAATAGCCCTGGTCATCCCCCTAGAGGCTTGCTGACTAACATGTTTAAGTTTGTAGAATTGGGAACATGGACTAGCATGTCAGCAGAACGTACTACACCTGCACGAAATCCAAAATGTATTATGCATAGCACTTTGGCAGAACGTCTCATAATGTCATATTCACACATATAAGGTTAACATCCCGTCTGTAGTTTTCAAATGTTATGTCGGAAAAGATATTCTCTGCAACAGGCAAAATTTTGACGCAACATGGACCAAAAATCCAACAAAAACCGTGACAAATCTGGTTTTCACACAGGTGCAGTATGTTCTGCCGATGTGCTACATGGACTAATCATAGGCTGGAGGCTGTGATATTGGTTTTCATAGACATGGTGACAGCAAAACATGTGCGTGGAAAAAAATGGGGAACGCAAAAGAATAAAAGCTGAAGGTCATACCATGCCTTTTGGGACTTTTTCCACGGATGGAAGATCCCGCACTTCCATGGGAGCACTGATTTTGTGACAGACTGCTGCCCTGTACCCCCTCTGTTGGAGGGCGAATGGTTTCACCCATCTCTGGTCTCTCAACTGCTTGCAACTTTGCAAAGTTGACCTGGATAGGATGGCCAAAAGAAAATTTTGATCTAATATTAATATTTGTTTCTTTATTTTGATAGTAGTAAAATGTTAAATTATAGCGTAAGGTGAGCAGTAACCTGTGGTGATATGCATGTAAGGCCTTATTGACCGTACTTGAGCCCTCACAATGTTGTTCACTATAGTACGCATAGCCCCTATAAATATAGGCACTACGTCAATAACTAATAAATTAATAAATAATAATAATAACCTTTATTGTACATTCATGCCCTATCGGGCTAAGTACAGGCAAACAGATGAAATGGGTAATATACATGTTTGTAGTACAAACAGCTCTAAAGCTACTCTAATACAGAAGTTCGGCTTCTTCTCGTTTCTTTGTGATGTTAAAAAAATTATATATATTGCTTGATTCGGGTGGGAGGGGGGCGTGGTCCACTAAACTTAGAGAACAGGAAACACTTTTTCCAAGCATAACAGCAAGTAAAACTAATACAAGCTGTGCACGAGTAAATTGTGTACGCAGTTTGCTTGTTTTGAAAGGACAATTCCACAAGACATCGCGCACAAACCTCAGAACGCACACTTGCAACCGTACAGCCGAAAAACTTCTTTGCAAGGCAGCCATGTTGCTATTATGGAATGTTCCATTGGCCAAAAATGGGTGAAGCGATTTGTTAATAAAACATTTTACTTAATCATCCATAGAAACTCATCAAAATTAATACCTTTAAGTGAAGTTTTATTAGTTCAATTTTAAGAAATACATAATTTGTTGGCTGTAATTTGTGTAAAAATACCATTTTTCTTCTACTAATTTTTTCACGCACCCCCCTCACCGTTCATACTTACGAGCAACTTTTGACCCGACAGCTGACACATCAACTTCCAAAATGGAGGCACTGGAACGGGAGCTTTCGTGTCCGTACTGTCACAACCTGTTTTCCTCTCCGCTCCTGCTGCCCTGTGGACACAGCGTGTGTTGCAAGTGTGCCTACAACCTTCTAGCTTCTTCCGGAACAAGCAAGGCGACCGTACAGCCCGAATCGTCTGAGGAAACCGACCGAAGTTTCAGCTGCCCCGAGTGTAAGGCTGCCGTGTTTTTGGACGATAGGGGGTTGGGCTGCCTGTGCCCGAATCTCACCCTACAGAACATCATCGAGAGAGTGAAGGGAACAGAAGCCGCCGCCGCTGCTAGCTCGGGCGGGAACCTGGCCTGCGAGGTTTGTTTGTTTATTTGTTTGTTTGCTTGTTTCGCATAACCGGTAAACCTCCTTTAGGTGTAACACACCAGTTCTGTACATGTAACGTTACGTATATATACAAGCTGCGTAAGGCCACACCAAGTAAATTTGATGGATGACGTCATTTGGAGACCCTAAATATAATGCGATAGGGCGAAAAAAAACAAGAAGGGCCCTAAAAAACAAGATGCCTAGATTAGAAATATACTAAGAGACGACAAATGTTAGGACACAAATTGAATGAGGTGACACAGTGTAACAAGCAAGAAGTCTTTTATTCATCATCAAAACAGCAGTAAATCAGGTGGATCAGCAGTTGGGGAGATAGATGGAGCGGTCAGCAAGTTTCTTCAAATGTGTCAGCATGTACCAAACTGAATTCCTAATGGAAGTTTTGCTTAATGCTTCATCATAAGCTTTGGTCCGTACAAACCTATTTGCGGCACTGTCGTGACTATTTGGTCATAGTTACAGGAAGCGGAATTTCTTGTTTTTTTTTCTAGAAACAGGCCAAAATCAATGCGCGCGCGGACGTCATCCATAAAATTTACTTGGTGTGGCCTAATGTAAGAAACAGGAGGAGCCAGTAAAAACCTTCTGGTCCCGGGCCGGGATTCGAACCCACGACCTCCCGGGCACCAGAGCTTCATAACCAGACGCTCTAACCACTCTGCTAAAAGGTCTAGACCCATCGGCCGGGTCAGTTGGTACCGCCTATAAACCCCCCAGTGTTACAGTAAGACCAGACTGTAAGGTTTGAACCACTCACACCGGGAAGGTCCCCTACTCTTTTCCATAAGTCTGGTGGGTTCTTTAACGTGCATGGGGTGTGTCTCTCCCCAAACACAGGACCTCGATTTAATGTCCTATCCGAGGGACGTCCCTAACCGAAGCTACGTACTCATTTCCAGGTCTGCGAGAAAAGCCCCGCAGCCGACGCAGTAAAAACGTGTGTGACTTGCGAGCTGTCCTTCTGCGACAAGTGTCTGAAGGCGGTGCACTCTAGAAAGGTTAGTCAAAGTCAATCTTTATTGCACAACAATTGTAACGGGTACAATGCATGGCAAGCTCTTTACTTTTAGTACTACGTATCTTGAGCTAACATCTACTTAGTACTCTCACATCTACAGTAATGCTTACAAGTTCTATGTATCGAAACTAACACTATACTATTTCAAAAAGGTAATATAGTACATGTATATATGTGGAACATGGTTTACATGATCTGTATCTGTATCTGTATAGCCAGTATAACCGCCTTTTGGTGTAACACACCAGTTTCGATAATGTACATGTCTTGAGTTCTACATGACTATAAACTAGAGTGTACATCAGTTGGTTGAGTCGGATATACTTGTATTACATTGATTTCTTTTAACTAAAAGGCGTTTGTGAAGCACCGCCTGGTTGACCCGCTGACTCGCACGGTGCCGAAGACGCCCAAGTGCGCGGACCACGGGGAGGAGAAGCTGAGTCTGTACTGCGTGTCGGATGAGACCATCATCTGTCCCAGGTGTACCCAGCCGGACGGGAGGCACTCCGCACATCCCGTGGTAGAACTGCCAGAGATGTACCAGGAAATGAAGGTACCCATTTTGTACTACTTGGACTTTATTTAGCTTGACACTTCTGTTAGCTACTCTTCTTGTGGAATACATTACAGTACAAAAACATCACAATACTGCTATACAATAACATAGGGTTAAATCACAGAGCACCATACTTAAAATACAGTGTACATGGTAAAACATGCAGAATCTGAAATAAAAGAAGTAACCAGAGCGTATTCATTCCTGACGCAGCATACAGTTATGAATATATTGTCTACGACTTATTAGAGTGTTGGCATAATTAAATACAGAGTTGCCATACATTGCACCTTTTCACAAGTTCACATTTTACAAATGGGCGATCTGTCAAATTCTATTCTAGTAATCATGTCTATTTACTAGTAGGGTAATCACAACAATTTTGCTTGTAATGATAGATTTATTGATTGATAGATGATTTATTGATAGATGATTGATTGATATATGTATTCTTCCATGCTGAAACTATTTGCCATTGTTACTCATTGTTATTTGCTTCAGCACTATCATTAAGAATCCCTGTTCCCTGCCCACAGGACATCCTACGGACCAGTGTAGAGAATCTAGCCTGGAGGATCACAGATTACGAGAAGGGAATACAGCTGCTGCAGGCCATGTATCAACTTGTCTGTGTAAGTTCTGTCTGCTGTAATCCTCTGTCAAACATCGGGTCTTACACAGGACATCATTAAAGTTTAATGATTATTTATTGCAAGATTTTGCTCTTGTGCTACTAGTAATTGCAAGTACAAAGTAAAAATGTAACAAATATAGAAACTAAAACCATGGTAACAATATCCCATAACTAGAACTGAAACACTAACTCCTATTAAAACTTCCTGGATTTTGACTTTTTTTTCAGACAAAGGAGCCAATTTTTACACAGGACAACTGTCATTTTGCAAGCCATTGATAACATTACTGATGTTATAATTAGATTACATTGTCACTTATATATGGCCTCCTTCGGTTCTCATTTAGAAGCTAATAAATCCAGTTTCCATCGATCCTTAGGAGAACGCCTCCCGTCACAAGTCCTCCCTGTTTGTGGAGCTGGACACCCTCATCTCCACACTACAGAAGAAGAAGCAGGTCAGTGTTAGAAATACCCATCTGCAAGGGACACTAAAAAGACACTTTGGGACATTTTTGGGACAATAGGAAAATAATAAACATCAGAATGTCATCCCTTCTTTTGTTTATCAGGCACACGTCCCGGCTTTTGGATCCGGAAAATTCCCCCAAATTTCCTATTTACTCTGTAATTATAGTGCGCCTGGGAGTGAACACAAGCAAAATAAAGTTGACTTCAAGTTGAAGTCATAGAATACATTTAAAAAAACAGGTTGGGACAGTTCATCCTCACTTTGCGACAATTGAAATTTATGTTTGGGACAATGCTGGGACAATAGGGAGAAAGGTTAATTAAGGCCTGAATATTGTAGAACAAGAAGTATTTCTACCACTGCAGGTCCTGGGGGACACGATTGACCAGGAGCGGAACGACAAACTGTCTGTGCTGAAGACGCACATCGAGCGCTACCAGGAAAAGATGGATCATGGGATAGGTGTGGTGGCGCTAGGAGGGATGGTTCTGAAGGAGAAGGACCCTGCGTGCTTCTTACAGACAGCAGCGGCGGTGAATGGAAGGTAAGGCCACACCAATTTAATTTGTTGGTTCTCAAATTTTTTTCAGAAGAAATATGACGCGACAAAGCGAAAAAAAATAAAAACAAAAACAGGTCTAGGCAATCTATTATAGCCCCAAATGCACCGATAGGAGCCATGAAATCAACACAAACATCATGCATCATACATGTACCTTACAGCTTCAAGAGTTTATGGTAATATTTCTGACTGAAAGCATTTTGTACAACTGTAAGTTATGTTAAGGGAAATATTTCTTAAGCCTGGAATCCATCCGTGAATGCTCCTTTAAGGCAGAGCGGAGGAACGGAGCAGAGACACAGCATTCACGGATGGATTCCAGGCTAATAATTCTAAGTTCTCACAGCTGAAATATGTCTTCTTATATAATTACCACTTCCCAGGATCCTTGACGTGGCCTCCCCAGACCCCCTACAGGCTGGGATCACAGAACACTTCCGCCCTGTTAACGTGGACCTGGGGGAGGTCAGGGAGGTGTTGGACACACTCGACTTCATGGAAGGTATGGATGCAAGGGGATCTGTGCTTGGAAGCCTCAATATTGCAGTGCTAGCATGTCTAAGTCTATCCCTATAGTGAGTGTGTGAGTGTGAGAGTTTTGGTGGCAAAGTGGTCTTGTGGTTGGGGTTGTTGACTCAGAATCTGAAGGTTCTGGGTTCAAATCCCTGGCAGGCTCCACTGCTGTGCTTAAAGGTTTTGGTGGGAAGTTGGCCTTGCGGTTGAGGTTGTTGACTCCAGAATCTTCAGATTCTGAGTCAACAACCCTAACCACAAGAGCACCATGCCCTGGCAGGCCAAACTGTGTTGGAAAAGGCTTTTAGTACCTATTTCCTCACTTGACTCAGGTGAGAATGAGTACCTAGCTTTGACGCCCTGTTGGATGGCATGTAAAAGCTTGAGGAGTCTTGAGTCTTGTTTTTGAGGAGAGCACATTAATCAAAAGATTGTATGGCACTTATTTGATGCCAAAAGGCTACTCCAACAGTTAGAAGGCAAAGCCTAGGTCATATGCATGCACACTGAGATTGTGTCTTTTCCTCCTAGGTGAAATGCCAGAGGATGAGGCAGTGGGACTGGAGTGGGACAACTCAGCTGTACAGAGTCCTGAGCAACCCGCAGGTCAGACATTTAGAGTACTAAATAACTACAATGTAGTACTCAAATAAACCTAAAAAAAATACCAAATAGACATGAGTTTCTGCTCACTGTATGTGAAGTCTGAACATGTTTTTTTACTGGTATGTCTACATGTACATGTATCTACACATACCAAATACATGTTACTAGAACATGTACTGTAAGTTTTGTATGAAAATGTGTCACTGACGAAAGGTAGTGGATGCTACCTGAAATGTCTGACCGTTTCCAAAATTATATCCAGTTGCTTGAGTAATTGTTTTTTTGGCGTTGTTTGAAAATACGTAGTTTGTTTCATGTGCTGCTATTGGTGATTGTATTCTTACCATCTGTAGACTTTGAATATCTGTTTTCTGGACATCTACACAAAAAAGGAACATCCATAAACTCACATGAAAAGAAATCTATTACTCGGAGTAGTGAAGTTGGTAATGATCATGTACTTTCTGTCTATAGAATCTGAGGTGGCTGACTACGAGAGCCCAGCACCACCTGAACCTGATCACACCTTCAAGATAGTCATAGTGGGAGACTCGGGGGTCGGCAAGAGTAACCTTCTCTCAAGGTAGGACAGTCATGTCTTACTTAGTAATACTTACTTACTTAGTTTGAGCTAGAAAGTCTCCTTCAGAACACTTGGTCTTCCATGGCCCTTCGCAATTCATTATGCAGGTCAATGTCACATTGTAGGTTGTCTAAGTAGGTGACTCTGGGTCTTCCTCTACTTCTTTTTCCCTTTGCAGAAGGCTACCAAAGAATGCCTTAGATTCTGGTCATAGATTCTCATCTTTATTTGTAATTTACAATATACTGAGCAGGTAACATTTTGATGTAGGCAATGTGTATGTAATTGATCAATTCAAGTTTGTGTGTACATGTTACATATGATATGATACACTATGTTTTCCAGCTCAGTGTAGGTACATGTATACATGTGTATTATTGGATATGCAGTTATTGTATGGGTGCTTTATGTTGAGAGTCAAATTCATTTGGTAGATGTATTTTTAAAGCAGGAAAATAACAAAGATTGTATTATCTTGTGCCATATAATATATTTTTTTTATTTCAGATATTTATGCATAGCATTTTATATATTAGTGAAATGTTTTAAAACCCTAATTGATACAGATCTTGACATTGTCTTGTCCAGATTTGCATTTAACAGGTATGACTCAGGTAGTAAGCCCACCATTGGGATAGAGTTTGCCACAAAAACCATGAAGATCGAAGGGAAAACCATCAAGGCCCAGATCTGGGACACAGCAGGGGACGACAGATACAGGTTAGTGTACCGCTGGGACCTGGTGCTAAGAATCAATATCTTGATCAAAATTATTGGTTCCTGGATCTATCTTTATGATGTTGATTTTTGAAGTCAAATCAGTCGTAGTGTAGCAGACAGTCATAAGTTTGTTGCACGTTACTGTTCAACTTCTACAAACTTAGGACTGACGAAGAACTGTTATGCTTAATGGATGGGACTGAGTGTTTGTTGTTCTAACAGCTGGTCCCATCCATTAAACACGATAGTTCAGTTGTAAGTTTGTAGCAGTGAACCTACAACTGTCTGCTACACTAGTTTTCAGTGTATGTTAAGATGATGACATGTTACCATATGTATCTGTTTTAATAAGTCTGTTTTAGTTCGTTCCAGCCACAGGCACCTGTTTGAGTAATTTGCACTACCTGTTTTGCATGTTGAGCTGGGTGTGTAAACTTTGGGTTTGTGTGTCTGTTTGTCTGATCTGTGGGTTTGTGTGTCTGTTTGTCCTTTAGGCCGATCATCAGTGCCTGCTGCAGGGGAGCGGTCGGGGCCTTCCTGGTGTATGACATCACCAGGCACGGCACGTTCGAGCATGCTCAGAACAGGCTGAAGGAGCTACAGGAGGATGCTGATGACCAGGGCATCATGGTCATGTTGGGTAGGTTTTCTTTTTTTTGTAGTTATTGGCGACGTCTCAGGGAGGAGCCTAATGGTACAGTATTGTGTGCAGTTTGCAAGAATTCTAGGAATGGTACAGGCATTTTGTCCACAGGCATGCGGAATGTCCACAGGCATGTCTCTGACCCACATCTATGCCCACATTCCTGGAAACCCTTGGGAAGACCTCTCTGCCCCGGATAGCCCTACTTTCTGTGACCCCGGGGATCCTTCACTATACACTCTGGGGAGGAGTGCACTGTATCTGTCTAGACTTAACAGGTACCAAGTCTTCCTAAAAATCATGAAATGATGGCAGTGCCATGCAAACAATGACCCCAACAGCAACCACCGTCGCCATGGCAATGTATGTTTTCATTGCCAGTCTTGTTAGATAAAGAATAGATAACTTACACCATTAAATTTTCATGTACTAGTGCTTACTGTGGTCTTTACTTACCAGATATGAAGCGCCATACAGTCAAACCTGTTGGGTAGGTTTTGAAATGTTTACTGAGGGAGAACATATTGTTTTTGCTCTGTTTCCTCTTCTTCTTCTTCTCCAAACCAATAAGGTCAATGACCCAAACCAGACTGTCTGTCACCATGGTAACTAGTGTTGGATCACTACAGGGGTGATCACAGAAAATGCCTGCCTTTCTAGTTTTATGGTTCAGGTTTATCAATGTTGTTGTACAAACTTAATCATATTAATCCAACTTCTAATGTCTCCAGTTGGGAACAAGTGTGACCTGTCCCACATCAGAACTGTGCCCATCCGAGAGGCCCGGGACTTCGCCAAGAAAAGCTCGCTGCACTTCTTCGAGACGTCGGCGGCGGATGTTAAGAACGTGGATGACGCCTTTGAAAGGCTGATGACGGAGGTGTACTACTCTGTAACTGGCACCAGGCCGGACGGGGACTCTGGGTCATCAGAGGAGGAGTTCTACTGATGGGAAAGGAAATTATCAATTGATGTATGTCATCTTCCACAGATAGTCAGTTTGAAATAAAAGATAAATGCAATATAGGTCTCTAGCCAGCAACGACAATTACCAGAACTTTGCAGCGTGTGACAGAATTTTTTTTAAACCAATCTGTCAACCTTGACAGTCAAAATTTAAAAAATGTTGGGTAAATATATGAAAACATCTGAATTACCACTGACAACCACGTTCAACATCATGATTTGCCTCTCAAAATGTGAGAAATTGCGTTTTTGAAGGCTCGAACATCCGCTCCCCTCCCCAAATCCAATGATGAACCTGGGCTGACGAGAAAAAAAAATTTCAAGCTGGCTAGAGCCCTGACTGTTCTTGTATATCTGTGTGTCTTTGCTACTTTCAAAGCAAACCACTATCAAACATGTTTTTATGTGAAACTCATGACAGCACTAAGGCCTTTCTCATCAGGAAATTTAAGGCGCTATGCTCCCTGATCATGTGTTTCAGAACAGCTAAAGTATTTATACTCAAACAAGCTTGTACAGCATTAAGTAAGACACAGTAGATATTTGTTGTAGGCATATCCATGTACTCCATGACTGTTTTTGAATTGTCCATATTTTATGTTGTTTAACATTCCCTGTGTGTGAAACAAGGGATAGGGTGAGGTTTTCCTCTTATTGAAGGATTGTGTATACTTTTGGTTGGTGGACAGTACACATTGTAACTTTCCTCTTAGTCTAAAGATGAATTTAATTACTTAGTAGTAGTTGATTCAACATTAGCTAGATACACAAAGGAATTTATAAGTGCCTTTTTTTCCTCATGGAAAATCATGACATCAAGTCCTAAGAAGCCAATATGGATGTCCATTATACATTATGTATTGCTTAAGTAATAAGACCATGTCCTAAACTCTTCAATGCTATGACCTAATGAGTTGTGGTGCATGTTTGGTAAAATGTAGGCTTTTTTTGCCTATATGCTGTTGATGTAAAGCACTTTTGTGTATTTTTGAAGAAGTGCCAACATTTATTTATTTTGCCTTTTTGGCATGTCTTTTGGAGGTGATATCTGGGTTTTCTACGATGTTTGAGATCAGTCAGAGAAATGTAAGCCAAATAAGATGGCCCCAAATTTTGATCACATTTTGATTCTGCATGTAATCATGACTAGTATTCCATGACATCTATGTGCCAAAGAAAAAGCTTGGCTATACGATCAGTGAAAAATCTCTACAATAATTCTTATTTTTCGTACTCTCCAAAATAGTTGTCGCAAAAATTAGACATCGTGGTAGCTTCATGTTGATGTTTTCATGTGCCACAAACACCAGCAATGTTTCTTAATTTTTCATATATGTATTGTTCTCAGTTTTCTTGTGCTTTTTTTACAATTGTGCGTTGGCAATTGCTATGTTTCCAGATATTTATTTATGCTGCAACTGAAAGAAAAGTCTTATATTTGAAGTTATTATGATGATATTTTGGTCAATTATGATGTTCATATGTGGTAGTATGGTATGTCCTCATTTCAGCCAGATTGTGCCATACTTGTTTTTGATTTGATTTGATTTGATTTGATTTGATAGATGTGTGCAATAGATCTGCCAAACTTGCAGAGGAACTATTGTTGTGTGTATGTCTTATGTTGTGCCATAGATAATACTGCATGGCTCGATGTGATAAGAATATATGCTATATATTTCAGCATCATCCAAGCAAGGGTATATACGTTTGTACAATATGCGGTATCAATTATGACGTCACATGACGTGTGTCTTGCAGTTTTTGCGTGTGTCTGGTCTTTAATATGTAATCTTCCTTACTGGAGTCAGTTAGAAACCTATCTTTCTGCAACAAAAGTTACCTTGGACATCGAAATGTGTCTTAGAACTCTTGGGCCCTAACCGACTTCACAGTTCTTTTTATGAATAATTGTCTATTTTGTTTCTTCCGAATATTTTACCTGAAACCATGGGTTTCATCTAGCATAGGTAGAATGTCTGTAGTATAGCCTCCATAGCATGCCAAAAACTGGGGGTTTTGGGGGTGTTCAGGGTCTTTGGGAGCTTTTATGTGCTATTTTCTGATTATATATATACAACATAGCCGGCCTGGTTGAATTACCCCGTTTTTTTTAGAACTGGGCTAATCAGAAAACAGCCGAAGACCACCAAACCCCCAGTTCTATAAACCTGCTACGGAGGCTATCTGTAGTATTGGTGCATGAAGGTAACATGTTAAAGCACAATTGGCAAATTGAGAGACACGTACTTTTTCCAGATCTTATCTCGAACAGTTAGCATCAAAACATACATAATCACATCACAATGGACGCCAATTTATGAGCAGGTCACACCTTTTCAGCGTTTAAACGTTTCTGTATTGTGTTACACACGCGTGGCACATGTTTTGGTTCCAGATACAATGTACCTATCCGCGCGACATTTTGTGTCACCTTCAAGCAGATGCAAGTTTCCTGGTCATTCTTAGTGTTTCACGTCTGTTTTTGGAACATTAAGACCTCTTTTTGCAAATGTTACACTTTTTTGGGGGGCCGCCTCCTCTTTTAGAAAGTGCAACACTAGAAAAGAGTACCACATCTTGCAAAAAGTGGCGTAAAACAGCTGAATCTGCTTGGAGATTACATTCTATGGTGGTTGTCATGTTTTGCCCTGGCCATTCCGTCTTGAGTTGTATATATGTTCTGGGCGACTGCCCCTGTAAGCGTTGCCACTGACTACCGAGTGCCCAGGGTCAACAAAAAGACGTATCGGATGTGGGACGTTTAAAAAACTTACCGAGGCGCGCAAACGGTGACATTGTGTTTTATCCATAGCATGAAGCACTCTCGCGCCTACGGAATTCTGAAGTACGACTTTTATTACTAGTACGTTTGCGTATGATATTCGTGTCGCTTTTAATGCACAATACACTGTCCTTAATTGCTGGACAATGTTGAGATTATCTAAAACCTTAGTAAAATTCAGGTTCAGCTTATTCAACTTTATGTTCGTCATTATGTTCGTCAATATAAGTGTTTTACGTCTTTTTCCTGACATTTTATAATCATGTGCATAAGCTAGGACATCCATTAATATGATATGCACCTTCAATCGGAATAAAGACTACAATTTTACCCCCAAACAAACCAGAAGAACATTGCCACAGCGATTTTACCCAAAGAAAATATCATTTGCTGAAAAGTCACACTATCAAAACACGGCCAATGTTAAAGCGTATACCGTCCCAGCTGCCCCCGGAGTCAGCCAATCAAAGAAAGGTAGAGCGGGGTTGAAAGGCCCCCCTCTGACTGCCCGTCACCCGTAACCAAACACCCGATGCAATTACACTCCGTTACAGTCGCTTCAGTTGTAAAGCCTTTATGTGTTAGTAGCCCAGCGATCGGTTCCAACGCCTCATCCGGTCCACGGTACCAGCAGATGACCACACGCTGAAGACGCGGCGTGGCCCTAGGCTAAAGAGAAATCGTGCGCAAGTCTGATCTTCTGTCAACGTTTTTGAGTCCTGGGATGTAGAGAGACATGGTCAAACTCGTGCCAACCACGATCGGGACCTTCTACCACCATGCGAACACGAAAACCCCGGGAACTTACAGGTGGGTCCTCGTAAACTATCTTCACTGACGATGACGTAGCCTCCATAGCATGCCAAAAACTGGGGGTCTTCAGGGTCTTTGGGAACATTTATGTGCTATTTTTTTCTGATTGCATATAGACAACATAGCCGGCCTGGTTGAATAACTAGTACCCCCGTTTAGACTGAACTGGGCTAATCAGAAAACAGCCGAAGACCACCCAGTTCTATAAGCCTGCTACGGAGGCTACTTCATACCCTCCTACTGTCTTTGCTTCAACCTTATGATCTGTTCGGTTGTGATGAGGATTTAACGAAGATATTGAATATGATCATGGTAATCATCTATTAAAGACGTGAACTTGGTGTAATGTTTTGTGGTGCACTCGCAGCGAGTTTTTCGGATGTTGACTTTGTAACATTTTCCAATCTCTGCGGGAACAATGTAAACACTGCACAAGCGTGTCTGTTGCAAAAGTAACTTAAGCGACGTTGCTATTTTGTTTTGCATACTTGAGGGAGCGAGAAATAAGAGTTCCTTCAAACTCCTGTTTAGAAAACAGACCATTTCTTGGCTGACGTGTTCAGCTGGATGGAAGGGTCACGAAATTCGACCTCGAGCTGCGGCTCTTTATTTTGATGTTGCGTTTATCGCATTGTTTACACGTAAACAAAACTACACGAACTGACACAATCGAGTATGATGATGATTTTTTGTCATCTCTCCCGTTTGTCAACAGTGTGGCGACGAACGGCAAGCCACGAGAACCCATCACCAGTCTAAGAGAATCTATGGTGCCTTCAAACAACCGGGGAAGCCATGCGTCGAAGAAGAGCCTAGGTCTACCGAACGCCGTGCCAAACGGGCACGTCAGTGGACGGTTTGGAGACAGGTCTGTCTCCAGATCCTCCTCAGTGTCCATCAAGCTTCCCGAAATGGTGACGAAATACGAGAGAAAACAGCTGATGCACGCCGGAAGGTTGCTGAGATGTGAGTTGTTTTCTTAAAGCGATATCCATCCATTGACCAGCATGTTTTTCTCGGTGCGCAATGCGTTACCCTGACGAAGCCTGTAAGGCTACTCCGGGGAGCCATGCGTGCGTTGTTTACTATCCCTGTACGTACTGTATATACCAGAAACAAGAACCCGCAGGTCTTTACAAACCCCCAGGTCGCCCATTGTTCCGACTCCTCCAGACACAATTACGATCGCCTACGTTGAAGGCGGACCCAGATATTATCACGTCACACCCCGCCCCATTTGGCGACGAGCAAGTTTTTACAACAAAGGTTTTTTTGATGGTACAACACATTTACAACGCGTCACGTACCCGGCAAATCTCCCATAGCAATTCCCATTCTTACCAATTGAGATTGTTAGAACATAAACTTCAACGTAAACGTATACCTTAACAACATAAGTTGTAAACTCTATTGGATCCTTACGCAAGCTAAAACGTTGCATCAACAATACAAAAGTAGGAACATGGAAACCACCTGTCAAGTTCCATTCTTACTAAATGGCATCGTCAGAACATACGCTTCAGCAAATACTTACCTTAACAGAAGTTGTAAGCTCTATTGGATCCTTACGCAAGCTAAAACGTTGCATCAATAGTACAAAAGTAGGAACCTGGAAACCACCTGTTAAGACTGCTGCCATTGTAATCGTAATACCTACAAGTTGAGAGAAAAACATGTGTCCAAAGCGATTTGCACGTACCAGATACATGTGCGGAAACTCATTATGTAGTTCATTATTAGTTCCTTACAGTCAGAAAAGAAATATACATACTTGCCGAAAATAGAATTGTTCAAACATATTATGACACCCAAGCACTACTATGTAAATGAAAAACTATGTAAATTTGTTCATACATGTTTCAAAAAGAGAGAAGAGATCCCGTAGTTAGATCCTGTAGATAGACACGTAGCACAGAAATGTAACATTTGTTTTTTCTATACTTGTACCCAAGTTATCTAACTTAGTGCATTTGACCCATGTAGGGCGTGAACATGCAATAAAGTTCATTGTCATTGTCAACAGCTAGCGTAGTAGTAGAAGTAGAAGGGTTTTTTTTCAGACAGTTGTTACCTGTCTCCTGTTACTGTATTGCAATAAGTATTATACTTGATTGTAAAAGCAATTAGCCTTCGGGCATGATTTTGCAAATAAAGTTTCTATATTATTATCCCCCCCCCCCTACAGGGAATGACGCAGCTAAGGGCGAGGCGGCCACTCTCCCCTCCAAGGTGGAGGACTGGTCCGCCAATGACGTCAGAACCTGGCTCACAGCCAACATGGCGGAGATCGGCGTCGGCGTGGCTGACGTCAACAGGTACGTTACCATGGTTACCGACAAGATTTCATGTTTTGTAAGAACCTAAACTTCTATTTTACCTTGCCCTGTAATTTATTTATCGCGTCAACAGTGTCAGGAGGGAAGGGAATATTGTTTGTCGGGAATTGGAATTAAAACGTTTACAATTTTTTAAAAATCAATCAGCGACAAATATAGTGTTCTGGTATATAATGGAAGGGGAAACAGTTGTAAAACAGTGTTATGGTTGAATCACGTCTTTAATATGGAAGTGTATTATGCAAATCTATGTACATGTACCATGCAATATCTCATTTTCACTAAATACGTTTTCTGCTTCGTGTTATCGTCATATTTTATCATCAAAGCATCTTTGTCATTCTCACAACATATTCCCCTATCTGTTTTGAAAATATCTGTTTTTTAATATATCTGTTAAAATTAAGATACGACAGGCAGTATCCCATGTCATACATAAATCCCCTATCCCCCTGTCCCCTGCAGACTGTACAGAGAAAGTGTGAACGGAGCAGCGCTACTGGCGTATGACAAGGAGACTCTGAGAGACGACTTCAAACTCAAGCTGGGGCCCATCACCACTATTCTCAAAGCCGTCCGCGAGTACAAAACTAGTACGTTTTCATTTGAACTTCATGAATTTGTAAAGTCAATTTCAGAATAGACTGTCATAGTAGTATGTAATGATTTTGATTTGAGCAAGAAAAAGTGCAGGAGTACAATTGGCATTTTTTTTCATTCGAATCTGACTCACAGCCACTGTTCCTCACACACTACACCACCAATGGCTATCTCTTTGTTTGTAAGAGATAGCCTATATGGGTGAACTAAAATTATCTGGTCAACCAATTCCTACATGTATCTGCAATTAAAATGTTGGTGGCTTTTTTTCCAACATCTGGGTTGAGGTCAATCCGTTCTTAAGTATGTGTTGTCGTAGTAATAGTAGTAGTAGTAGTAGTAGTAGTAGTAGTAGTAGTAGTAGTAGTAGTAGTAGTAGTAGTAGTAGTAGTGTTCAGCACCAAGGACAGACATCTTTTTGTGTGGATAGTTTTTAGCATTGGGGACTGTTGTGTCTATTGTAGAAATAATCCTGCAGCTAGGCCTGCTGTACTGGTCTGTGACATGTCCATGGTTTTTATCACAACTGACAGTAAAAATACGAACTAAATGCTAATGTTTATAATTTCCAGGTGAACTGCATATGAGACCACGTAGCCTCGCTAACGGCCTCCCCTCGCCGGCCTCTTCTGTAGAAATATTTCAGCATTTAGGCCTGCTGTGCCTAATGTTTCCATTATTTAGCAAAGCTGACATAAAACACTAACTGAATGCTAATATTTGTATGTCCCAGGCGAACTGCACCTGAGCCTCGCTAACGGCCTCCCCTCGCTGGCTAGTGACTGTTATGTCTATTGTGGAAATAATCCTGCAACTAAGCCTGCTGTGTACTGTAACATGTCCATTGTCCAGCAAAATTGACAGTAAAATATTAGCTAAATGCTAAATTTTGTATACGTATTTTTGCAGGTGAACTGCATATGAGACCACGTAGCCTCGCTAACGGCCTCCCTTCGCCGGCCCCTTCTGTAGAAATATTCCAGCATTTAGGCCTGCTGTGCCCTGTTTCCATTATTTAGCAAAGCTGACATAAAACACTAACTAAATGCTAATATTCGCATTTTGCAGGTGAACTGCACATGAGACCACGTAGCCTCGCTAACGGCCTCCCCTCGCCGGCCTCTTCTGTAGAAATATTCCAGCATTTAGGCCTGCTGTTCCCTGTTTTCATTGTTTAGCAAAATTGACATAAAACAATGACTAAATGCTATATTTGTATGTCTCAGGTGAACTGCAGATGAGACCACGTAGCCTCACTAACGGCCTCCCCTCGCCGGCCTCTTCTGTAGAAATATTCCAGCATTTAGGCCTGCTGTTCCCTGTTTTCATTGTTTAGCAAAATTGACATAACTGGATGCTAATATTTGTTATGTCTCAGGTGAGCTGCACATGAGACCGCGTAGCCTGGCTAACGGCCTCCCCTCGCCGGCCCCTCTGCGGCGGGCGGGCAGCGTGGGGAGCCTGGGCAGCAGACCCAGCAGCATCGGTCAGCTGCCGAAGATCGGGGTTAAACCGCCGTCAGAAGCAGGTAGGGTAACCTACACCTTTCTACGCATGACATGTAGTTTTGTACTATGGAGGGTTGATAGATATACTAACATCTAAGGATGAAATTCATACATCGTAACTAAATTAAATGTATAAGGATTTTCGTTGTTAGCCCGAGAATTGAAGAGCATGGTGGCATTTATGGTCAGTGGCATATGTGAAGCTTCATAAAAGTGATGAACATTCAAAGTATAAACGGAGTTTAGTTGTTGGTCGGTCAAAAACGGATGACTGATTTACTACCAGAGCCTTAGCTTATGGTATGATGTTTATTTCCCAAGTAGCGTGTCGTAACGCTAGCTCAGTTTCCTCTCATGAGCACGGTACTCAAACACTCGGTTTCCAATGCTGACGTCGATCAAAAAAATGCTGACGTCGATAAAAAAATGCTGACGTCGATCGGCACCAGGTTTTCCTCTGAGTCGATCATGAGAGCGACTCGGCACTGGAAATCCAGTTCTGGAAATCCAGCGTGGAAGACACCTGCGGAATCCACCAGCTTCCGTACTTGTATATAGTGCTAAATAAGGAGAGCGTGTCTTTCGTAGTTTTGCTGGTGTCTGTATGTTAATAGTATAATCACAAGAGTTTTAAACGACTTCCAAACCGTGCCTGTCCCCCAGGCTCTCCGGCGGGGTCCCGCGGTATCCGGACGGCGGACAGTTTCTCCTCAGTCGGCACCAGAAGTACGGGAGACCCCGGCAGGATGGGCAACCTGGGCAGCCACAAACCCGTCTTCGATAGGAACAAGGAATGCAAAGTAAGATCGTCTTCTTTATAATTGTTTTGTTTTGTAGCTGTTTTTTTTTAAACTTCTTTGTTGGGAAATTTTTCAACTTCCAAATCTAGCTACAAACCTGTCTTCGATAGGAACAAGAAATACAAAGAAAGCTTTCTTTGTTGTTGTAATTTTAACTTTTTGATTGGAAAATCACAATGTAACATAAGTGGTTTCATGAATCAATTGTCAATGAGCTGTATGGACAGCACATACATGAGCATGAGCACATTTTTCTTACTTCCGGCTACGGAAGTATTGTTTTGGGTTCCTAAGTTTCTTGGGCTGTTTGTCTGTCTGTGAAGAATAGGTTGATATCACGTGTGTGGTTGAAGAATGAAGAATGAAAGGAGGTCAAAGATCTCAGAATCTGGCTGGGAGCGAGTAGGGTAATCTCAGCTCACCATGGAGGCCCGTCGCAATTTAGAATGTAGTTATAACGAATTTATCTTCTAGGAAGGCACAAGGTTTTGCACAGTAAATGCACAGCGTTATTTTTCTATCGATAAATACATGTACATCTGTCCTTAAGATCAGATTTTGAAGGGGCCTAAATTTTGTTTTGTTGTGAGCTAACATTTCGTCTTCTCTACATCACTAGGTATGTAATCGACGCGTGCGCACTGACTACTTCAAGCAGTACGGGCACCTCCTGCAGGAGCAGCGTCCGCGCATGCCCCACATCCCCCGCAGCTGCCTGAAGTGCGGCACCTGTAACGTGCACCTGTGCGTCACCTCCAAGCGCAACTGCTGGAACGCCTGGCACGAGAAGGAGGACTACTGGAAGTACAACTGAACAATGTAAAAAGACAAAAAAATAAGAGTTAAAGAAAACATATAGGATCATAGCTGTAACCAAGGACGTTGCTTTATGAAACGTTATACTTATAGTCTTGAGTCTAGCCTTATTAGCTAAAATCGACGGGGTAGTACAACTGAAAAAAAGTAAAACTCTTTGCGTCACCTCCAAGCTGGAACGCCTGGCACGAGAAGGAGGACTACTGGAAGTACAACTGATACATTTGTAAAACCGAAAGAGTTAAATGAAAAATATATGTAAGGTCTGTAGTATCCATACAAAACCGTGCGTCATCCAGAACTAAAATTTGTAAAACTGAAAGAGATTAATAAGAAATATATAGGCTATGTAGTATCCATGCAAATGCTCAGACACAGTTCTGGGTAGTCCACTCGATCGTATCCAGAACCGTGACTGGCGCGAATCTACGTATACGCAGGGACTATACCGAACCATGCCTGATATCCTTATCCTAACGACCTAACCCATTCAGGCATAGAACTAGATAGGCACGGTTCTCGATACAAGAGGGTCTTACCTGTGCATGTAACGCTTCAAATATTTAGTGATGTCAAATGTAGTTTTACAAAACATCTAGCCTGGAACGAGAAGTATGACTACTGGAATTACGGTTAAGTAATAAAGTTAAATAAAACGTGTAGGGTTATAGCTGTAACGTAAAAGCCTGGAGTCCAGCCTTGATTAACTTGTCAGCTCCCAAAAATCGTACGTTTTGGATCTTGGGAAGCCAGCGGACTAAAGCTAACAAGGCTGGACGCCAGGATAGTAACGTCATGCCTTTGGTGATTTCATTTAAAGAAGATAGATTACTACTACTACTACTACTACTACGGAAGTACAACTGAAAAACGTCAAAAAAGACACAAAGTAAGTAAAGGTAAAACAAATAGGTCCTTAGCTGTAACGTTTACATCATTCGATGTTAAGAAATATTTTTATCGTATATTTTTAGGACAAAGTTAGGCCAAATTTTTGTCATGACTTTATTTTGTGGTTTAATAGTAAGAACGATGGAAGCTACCATTTCAATGTATCGTTACAATAACAACTCATTCATTAATTCGTTACAATTACTGTCGCATGTTTAACTTGTGTTTGCGTGTGAGCCCAGGCCGGTAAAAACTGTATGTTCCTAAATTCGCATCATGACGTAACGTACTGCAATGTACATACATGTAAACAGGTTGTAGTGTTATTTCAATCTTCCTTTTGTAAACTAGCTTTGTGTTGTTCCAATAAAAGTGTAAATGTAGTCATACCGTGCCCAAAGCCTGTTCAATGATTAAAACTTGAACGAAAACTTTCATCAGAGCCCAACCAAGTCATGCAATGGCTACAACGGACATGTGTTAACAAAAAAAATGTCGTCATATATCAACTTGCAATTGTTAAAATGTTGAATAGACTTGAAGGAAGTCCCGAGACCAGTAATTATTAGGTCCGCTAGGGGGCGGTTTAGTCAAGCTTGGGAGTTTATACATCTCCACTAGATAACTGTCTGAATCACAGGACAGCCACATTAAACAGTGCCCGCCTACTAGTCATTGCGTCATGGAATGACGAAAAAGAACTAAAACCCCGTTATGAAATATGACATGAATGTATATATCGGTTTAAACCGTAGGTATCATCTACCCGTGAGGAGGTTATAACGATTAACGTTATACCATTGGGCTGCCAGGACTCTAATTTTTTCTCAAAGCAGTAGTCATGTATCTCAAAGACGTTTTGCGCCCTTTGCATCTTGAATCTTTCATTTCCATTTTCCCCGCCCAACCGCCAATCATATCTTGTCCAACAAGTACTAAAAGTTTCAGCCTGAAAAGTTTGTCGCATTCCTTCAGCGCTACGCACCATGGGTAAACAGGTCCCGCCACTTGGAAGGTCGAAGGTCAACCTATTTAGGTTAGAGCGTCTCTTCCGGGTGTCGCGATGTGTGTGTACACTACAAGACTATAGCTAGCAGCCACGTTTGGGTCTACGTCGTCACGTAACAGGTACGTTAGCTACACTATGCAGCTGTGTGTTGTACGTTCGTATATCTGGACATGGTTGGAGAAGTCTAACTTGCCGCAACGTCTAAGGACAGGCGTCGAACGTTCTTCTCACCTGTCCCGTATGCGTACTGGCGAAACGTCAAGGTGTGTACTCGCTTGCGTCAGTTCAGTCCACGTTGACTGCGCTACTGTGACATTCGATCGTAAAAGCCAAACTTCCGATGAATTAATATTTGGTTAAACGGATCAGCAAGGGTGCGGTCATGACGAAAGAGGAACAAGGATGCATAAATACCAAGGTGCATGTTTTAAGAGGGGGGCGTAAGGGTCACCGGAAATACGCACCACCGGTCAATATATATGGGAGAACGGATATTAGGGAAACTACTTTCAGTTTTAATTGCAGATGGGCTTTATTGCACATATCCATGCCATTGTACGCTAGGTACTCATTTACACCTGAGTGAAGTGAGGAGAGCCGTATACAAGTGCCTTTCCCAAGGCTAGGGCACAAGATCGGTGGCATCTCTTGTGTCTGAGCCAAACACTCTACCCTTACGCCACACGACCCCACATATCGTGCAAAGAACAGGTATGAAATTACAGAAGTAGTAGTATGATTGCATACCGTGGCTGATAGGACTTTTTGCAAAACATATGTATCTAAAACTACATAGGTTCGGCTTCTTCTCGTCTGTTGGTGGTGTTGAATGATTTGTCCCGACGTCAGGTGGTAACATGGAGGGAGAACAGACCGGGAACGAGGACGGGTCGTTTCTAGACCAGACACAAGACGGCGACACTGTCACAGAGGGTGACACTGTCACAGAGGACAGCGACACTGTCCCAGAGGACGGCGACACTGTCACCGACGATGACAACCACGGCGAGACCCCCACTGGTGACAGGAGACCACGGGTACGTTTGTGGATTGTTGTGCGACTTGTGCCAGATTTAGAGCAAGCGGCTGAGGTCTTGTTTAGAATCAGGAACCAGGCACAGGTGCATGTGGTATATATATGATTCTAACCTTTCACGAGTAACGTCGAAATGTCAAGTCTATTAATTATATAGGAAGCTCTGTCAGAACTAGGTCAGAAATCCTAACAGTTTGTAACCTGTAACAAATCAGAAACTGTAGACACTGATCATGATTGAATGGTTTCTGCCTGTGTCTATGCTAATTACTATACATTTTACAGAATTTAGATCTAACGAAAATGGTTGCGATTCCAGCTGCGGTCTGCTAGAACAGCATCCTACCAGAGAGCTGTGCAAGAGTCACAAGAGGAGACAGGTGGCCGGGAAGGAAACACAGGTACATTTGTACAACAAGTCACTCACTACTGACAAGTAACAAATGAACTCACTGTCAGTTTAGACGTACAGGTCTCCATCACTATTCAAGTTTTAGAAACAGTTAACATATCTTAGATAATGCTAATACTATTGCTTTACCTGGATACATAATCTGGTCCATCATGAAAGTTCATCTGTGTTGGTAGTTACATGTTTAAAGTTAAAACTTTTGGTCCAACACAAAAACTTCTCTCACCTGGAGCTTTCGACCAGACACTCTGGTCTTCCTTACTGGGTCAGTCTACTGAGGTTCAAGACCAGAGTGACTGGTCAAAAGCTCCAGGTGAGAGAACTTTTTGTGTTGGACTAAAAGTTTTAACTTTAAACATAATCTGGACCAGTTTGACATAAACATTGGATATGAAACCCCCACCATTACGAAAACTTCTTATATATGTTGTATGTGGTTTGGACGTTTCAGAGACCAGTACTGGTGGGACGAGTCAGAGCAATGCACCTTTGCAGACACCCCAGGACGTGATGTTTTCCCGCCTGACGTATTCTTCCGTCACCCTGACTGTTCCCGGGGTCGATGACGTCATTCTACAGTACCGGAAGAGCGGTAGTACAGAATGGTGGCCAGTACCACAGTCAGGTACGTGCTGCTCACCTCCAAGCAGATTGTAATGTTTTTGTCTCATTGGACTCTAGCCTCTACCAGACTTTGGAAAACGGCTGGAATTTATCAGTGGAAAGCATAGAAATTGGCCAAGTAGACAGATGATATGCCAGCTGCAGGGGAGTTGCTCCGTGCTAAGAGAACAGTTTGCCACTTCTCCCGAAGCCTGATAGAAGCTAGGGTTTTCTGACAGTCCTTTGCCCCATAGCATGCCAGGGCTAGTGGCTATGGGAGAACCCTAACCTGGCATGTCAGAAACGATTTTCTACACCCACATCTGCTTGGAGACCATGACACACCGTCAGTTATATCTGACGTCATACATGTTTTTTTGTTCAACATTTGTACATTTTTAAAATGAAATTTGACAAACCAGGGTGTCTACATGTATTCAAACCTATTTATGTAAAAGAACCCAGCACTCTTATTTAGAGGAGATGTGTGCTTGGCTAGATATGCGAGCCTTAGTCAAGCTGCGTTGCACTAGAAAGGACCGAAAAAAGCCATACTTCGTCCGCAGTCTGAGCTCACCCACTTTACCTTTTACTGTATCTATTTTATATACACAGGGTCAAACAACGTGCGGCTTCAGAACTTGGAACCTGACGTCACATACAGAGTACGGGCAGCTCGCAGACCGGCAGAAGACACAGGGGAACATGTTTATTCTGAGGAAGCGGCCTTCAGAACTCTCAGCAACGGTAAATGTCCGAAATCAGAAACAATCCTTTATTTTAGTGATGTGGTAGTTCAGCTGCACACAGATTTTAAATCTTCTATGTTTAAGTTCTGTTACTAACTCTTCCTTGTGCACATGTCCCAAAAGAAAGATAGGGTGTTGCTAATCCAATATGGGATAATTGAGATCGCAAATGTATTACCAGTCTTGAATACATGGAAAAGCTGACATTAGGTGCCAGCTTAATACATATACGGTGTCAAAAATACGACAACTCTTTCCCCTATTTTCTGCTCATTTCCCAGATCGCCTTGGTGTAGGCCACCTTCACCAATCTCCCTCAAGATCGCGGCCAGTGTCTTACAGACTCTGCCTAGACTACATCAGTAAGAACCTGACCATAGAAGACTTCAAGAGACTCAAGTTCGTGTGCAGACCTCACCTGCACGTGGGCGAGTTGGAAAGCGTCACCAACGGCCGGGAGCTGTTTGACAAACTGGACAGGAAGGGCGTCATATCGGAAGACAACGTCTCCGAGTTGAAAACCACGTGTAGAGACTTGTTGCTGACGGTGCCGCTGGGAACGTTGAGGAGATACGAGCGGGAATGGGGCCTGTGCCTCGCGACGGACACAGCAGACCTCACCACAGATGCTGAGCCTGAGAACTTACCGGAGGATCTGCCGGTGCACGAAGCTCCTCATGAAAGACCACTGCCCGTACAAAACGAAGCCCCTCCTGCTGTCCCTGTAGCTGAGGTCCCAGACCCTGTCCCCAGTCCGCCCACTGTTCTGGGTGTGGTGTTATTGTCCGTTCTTGCTGCTGTTGTGGTTGTGTCTTCCGTCTTTCTCATAGGGCGCTTCATTCCGGAGGAGGATCGTCTGAGAAGTGTCTTAGGGGTCCCGAGAGGTGGGTTCGTCTGTTCTCTGTATACTGTAGAAATATGTTGGATTAATGTCCACAAATTTGAGGCCAAGAGACCTTTACTGCCAATATACGCAAATATGATTATGATGAGTTTGATGTCTCCCTTCATTGTTACTACGTCACACATGTACACAGCAGGATATTTGATTGGCTAAGGAGTATGCGAGCCCAAAATAAAAAATTTTTGGCAGTAAAATTCGCCTGGTGTTCTCTCGATCATCACACGGTTTTTAGAGATGACCCGAGATTCGCAGGTCACCGAACCATGTCGAGGCTCATAGGGTAGACTTTTCAGGCAAAAAATACACTCGACTCTAATAAGGCAATTTTTAGATTTAGCGACCTTCTCGTGATCAACAGATACGATACGGCCAAAGCTCGTTGACTGTGTGTGTGTGATGCCAGCTTAACGTCTGTTGAAACAGGCCATGTTTTTATGTACATCCGCAGGTATCGGGATCCCCTTCAGTGAAGTTCCCTACCCGACTGAGTATTTCACCGGCCACGAGGATTACCTAAGCAAGTTGGAGTCAGAGTACGACAAGTTCTCATCCAGGTGGTACGAAAGAACAAGAAGCCACACGTTAGTCCAGGTAAAAAAACTTTTTTTATACTTTTTCCAATGTTTTCATTTTTTAGTCGTCATTGAAACATGGTATTTACAACATAGAAACGAACATCCAAAATCTATATAAAAGATCTGAATGATTATGGATACATTGTAGGATCTAGGCTAGCAGTACAAACATTTGAAAATAAAAAAAAAAACAATTTGAGTTTCTCATCAACAAATTAACAAACAAACAAACAAACAAATATTCTTAGCATCAAAGTTCATCTGTATTGGTACAAGTCATCCTGAGTTAAGTCTAAACTTTCCCTCCAACACTGTCTGTGATGGGTCCATTCCGTAAACAAAGTTGATGGAGTCAGCTGAAAATTTGGGACAAGTCCCAATTCATTCCAGTGTTGGAAGTAAAGTTTAGTCTTTATTTCATGAAACAAAAATTCTGTGTCCCCGCAGGTGTTGACAGGTCTGCCTGGGTATGGTAAGACGGAGATCGCGATCCAGTACGCGCTGCGGTCGTACCACCAGGGCCGGTTCAGGGGAGGCATCTTCTGGCTCACCTGCTCATCAAGACAGCGTCTCAACGTCGGGCTGGAGAAAATGGTGCGGACAAACATTCTTTTAAGCTTCTCCCTGCGACAATTGCCTTTTGGCTATAAAGAATTACGGCTCTTAGTGGCAAATGTGCAGATGTTGGCACATTGGCGCACCAAATCCGCAGTGTGTTTTTGGCACACATTTAGACAGATTAGCCCATAGCTAAGAGGCTCGGTGGGCGTCACTCCACCGTCAGGGAGTGGAAGATAAGTGTAAAGTGCCTTTCCCTAGGGCACAACGCCGGGGCACTAGGTAAGTTTTGAACCTGGGATCTATTGGTTCTGAGTCTAATGCTTTAACCATTGCACCACTGACGCCACTACTGTTTGCCAACAATGGCTATTGTTTTAACCGTCTAAGCCATACTAATTGTTTTCGTTTGTTTTTTTGTCCGTCACACCAGATGGCGAACATCGGCCTGTCCCTGGAGTTGAAGGACTACACCCACGAGAACATCCTGCGGGTGGTGACCAAGTGGCTGTGGACCAACCACAACTGGATGCTGGTCCTGAACGGCGTGCGCAGCCCCGACCTGGTGCGGGAGTACTTCCCCTCCCTGCCGAAGGGGGGCCACATCATCATCGCCTCCGACTACACCGACTGGAAGCGGGTCTGGGACGGCACCGTCACCACCGTGTACGACGTGACCGGCCTGAACCAGACCGAAGCGGAACTGTTCCTGATACGCCGCCGGTGGGACCTCACTCTTCAAGAGGCCGCGTCCAAACGTTCAGAACTCATGGAGTCTACGTCAGAGGAATACGTAGCGCTGCAAACTCTCGTAGGAAAAGACGGATTCGACGGACTGCCGCTTGCGTTAGAAAAGGCCGGCGCGTACATGAGGTACAACAAGTACTCGTTCGCACGTTATCTAGAGCTGTACCGACGCAAGACGGCGGGTCTTCTCGGTGAAGAACATGGCGATCTCCCGATCAACGTGAAAAGCAGCATGCTTCTTAGCGCCGAGAAGTTACAGAAGGACTACCCGGCGGCGATCCAGCTGTTGGAGATCTGCTCGCTCCTTGACCTGGCCGTCCCGGAGTGGATTTTCGTGCGCGCGGCCGTGAATCTGACGGACTCCCGCCTCAGAGACGAGCTGCTGGGCGGAGAAAACGGCTCCTCCGTGTCGGAGATCGAGATATCGGACAACCTGAACACCATCCTGATGAGGCTTGAAAGGTTTGTTTGTTTGTTTGATTATTTCTTTGCTTGTTTCTTTGCTTGTATGTTTGTTAAGGATTGTAACATAATGTCTGTAACATTAAGGAATCTCCAATTAGTGACAATACAATCACTGCTCTTCCTGGAGTCCTTTTACATAAAATATATACAGTATAACTACTATTTGCATTCACTTCTAACTAGTTTGAAAAAAAGTTGTACTAACATTTTCCATCTAATGATAATGATAATACAATAAACATTGTTTACATAACATTTGGACATTTAACATCAGTCAATAACTTCATTTAACAATATTACATGTTTAAAAGAATGTTAACCTGAATTATCGTTAATGCACAAAATTCAGTCTTTACACACACCTTATAGTGTGCGTAAAGGCTGCATTTATTCACCTGTGTGTACATTTTTGTAAGCTTTATAATAAGGTGTGCTCGAAGATAGAATTCTGTGCATTACATTTGCTAGGTGTTGGATAGTAAAGTGCCCATTTAACATCAATTAAGGTACTCTCTCATCAAGCGGCACCAAGGGGATGAAACAGGCGAGGTGGTGGTAGACGATGATGTACAAAGGGAAAAGATGTACTTCACCATTCCAAGACTCCTACAGACTGTTATAAGGTCCGATCATTTTTTCTTATTTATTCAAGAAAATAAAAGATCAAAAGATGTGGAACCATCCAATGTAGCGACATACATGTATTATCAAACCAAAATAACACACATATGGTAAAGTGATATGATTTCATAATACATCTAGGTAAAACGATTTAGTAATATTGTATGACAGCATATAAATGTATATAAATTATTATTTGTTTGTTTGTTTGTTTGTTTATTCATTAAATCAGGAGAACACATGTCGCCTGATGCCGATTTTCAAAGGTTCCTGGGGGGAAAACCCCCCACAAAATTCATTAACAAAATGAACTCAAGATTAAAAAATAACGCAGGTTACAAATTGAATACAAAAACAAGGTAACGTACTTAAATAACATAAGAGAAACAAATTTTGTAACCTTAACATCTTATAGGTCCGATCTTAAGGAGAAGCCTCAGAAGATGACCCTGGCCCTGAGTAACGGCATCCGCATCCTGAAGGCGATCTTCCCGAACGCCACGTCCGTGTCCCTGGGCATGTTTGTGTCCTTCAACGACCGGGACAAGCACATCAAGTACAACTTCATCGTCACCAACACCCTCATCGTCGGCCAGACGGTGGCCGAAGTCGTCCGGAAATTCCCCAGGAAGAAGACGACAACTGCCGACGTCAACGCTGAGACGTGCTCGAGGAAGGAGGAATGCCTACAGCAGGTCTGTATCATAACCTGATTAACATATTACCTCGGCAATTATGTATTGTGACAGACTCAGTGTTCTCGCCAGGCCTTTTGAGCATAGGGGCCCCCTATGCTATAATTTGGACCCCCTATGCTGTGATTTGGACCCCTATGCTGTCTTTCAACCAGCATAGGGGTGTTTTTTGGGAGAGAACCTTCATCAATCTTGCAGAAAATGAAACTATAACTTTAGAATGAAGCTATAGCAAAGGGAAAACCTTAACTTCACAAAATCTGACCCTCAACAAGCAAGAAATATTGTCTAAGGGGGTTGTGACTTTCAAATTTTTTGGCTCAATGCGCGACTTGCGCTGCGAAAGTTGTCCTTTTGTACCTGACCCCTATGCTGTGAAAAATCCTGATGAGAACCCTATAGGACTCTACCATTCAATAACCATTGTATTATATAATTGTATTTTTTAAAAATGTATGTATATATTATTGCACTATTGTATATAACTGTATATCTCACTAAGTATGTAATTTGTATTATGTACTCCCATGTATGTCTAACGATTTTCATCTCTTCCCCAGAGTGCCCCTTAGTAATAGTCTTTGACTAGTTGGGACACCCTGGCTTCTTTGTAAGCCGAAATAAATAAATAAATAAACTAGAAAGGTGACATTTGCAAAGCAAATGCATAATGTTTACCTTTGCATATGGTTTGCTTTTTTTACTCAAATACATGTAATGTTACATTAATATATATGGTCAGACAGGAGTCTACCAAAATTGCAACATGATGTAACCCAACACCAGTTACCATGGTGACAGACATCAACAAATCAGGCCATTGGCCAGGTCAGACGTTAGTGTTTGGAACAGAAGAAGAAACGTAGTAAAAACAATATGTTTTCCTTCGGTAAACATAATAAATACTGCAGGTTGAGGACCCGACTCCGCTCTTCAACGCCGTCGGGATGTACCTGAGGCGGGACGGGCAGTCGGAACAGGCGCTGGAGATCTTCCAGCTGGCAGTGCGCGCTACCGAGGTTCTAAATCAAGGAGACAAGTACCAACTGGCTATAGGTATGTGGACTTACTTGTACTTGTTCGTGTACTTGTTAAGGTCTTCTCATCTTCCCATGAGTGACCTTTGTCTCCGCAGTATGTGGCAGTGCAAATACAAAGACGTATTTAATTTATTTTTTATTTAATAGAATGATGAATTCCACATATTTTGACACGTAATGATGGGACTTCATGAAGCCACCAAATTCTACCATGCACGTTTTGCATAGCCAGTAGAATCCATCCGTGAATGCTGTGTCTCAGATGACTTTAGCGGAGACAAAGCGTTCACGGATGGTTTCCAGGCTACATTTTGCAGAATAGAAGGTATCATGGTTATCACAATGAGTACCATTGATATAAACAGCATACCTGCTAAGATGGTTTTGCGTATGACTTGTTTCTTTTTCTCTCTTCAGCGAGAAGGTACCTTGGGAAGGCGTACTTCGAGCTGCTGGAGCTGGACAAGTCTGAGCAGGAGTTTGAAGAGTCCCTGAGGCTGATCAGGCAGCTGTACCCCAAGGAACATGTCGAAGTCGCTTGTGGTAAGAATACGGTAGACTCTACCAGGCTTCAGAAGCAGTTGGAAAGAGCAAAAATTGGCCAAAGAGGACAGGGGAGTTGTTCTTCTTAGAGGACCAACTCCCCTGGTACATTGTATGTTATGTATCTTGTCTTTTGGCCAATTTCTGCTCTTTCCCGTTGCTTCCAATCGTGAAGCCTGGAAGAAGCTATGAATAGCGTGCCTATTGATACATCATCAGTGCTTTTCTGTCTTCAAGCTTGTACTGCAGAAACTTTAGCAGTGGTTGTAGTTAATAGCTCTTTTCGCGATGATCTAGCCACCGCGAATTGATGGTACCGATGTTATTGATATATTTCACTCCTATTATTCTTTTATTGTCAGTGTCATTTTTCGATGGAATAGAGAGAAAATGCCAGTACGTACGTTTTCCTTCATCACTTCAGGCATCCAGGCTGTGGCACGTGCTCGGCAGCGACGGAATTTGACGGAGATGGGCGAAGATTACGTCACAGAAACCGAGAGGATGTTACAAACAGCCCTCAGGTTAAAGAAAGCCTACTACGAGAAACGGAACGTTTCCAACCACTACATGATCGCTGTGGGTGAGTTACGTTTGTGAAAAATTTATTCACTTGTGTCAAATATATACCGATACCGAACCTGGCCTTTCAGAGCAAGTATAACGTTAAGTCAAAGATTTTAAAATTAGCTATTTAGTGTTTTGCGTATGTGACACGTTGTCGATGTGTCATCAATCGATTCAAATGTCTTGCTGTGTGCCCTCTTCTTCCATTTCAAACAAAAAAGGTCAATCACCAGAACCAGACGTCTGTCACCATGGTAACTGGTGTTGGGTTACATCATGTTGCAGTTTTATAGCAGGAGGGATTTAGACTCCTGTCACCATACATATGAATGTGTTTGAGTAAGAATTAACAGAGCAGACCATATGCAAAGGTAATGTTAAACATTATGCATTTGCTTTGCCAACGTTACCTTTCTAGTTATTAACTATTTTGGGGTACTTCCAGCCTACAATAACCTCGGAGCGCTTTACCAGGACCTGGGGCGTCTGGAGGAGTCAGAAAAACTCATCAAGGCCAGTCTGGAGATGAAGCGGGCAGTTTTCGGGGAGGAGCACATCAGCGTAGCAATTGGTGAGGCTTAAATCATTTTATATTCCTGTGGTTGATGTCTAGAATGAAGATCTGTGCATCCACATGTAAATTAAGGGTGAGGTCACATATTCGCACAGTGTTATCTGTTGCACTGGTTTCAGTAAGGCTATTGTGAGGATATGTATCACTACGCATTAAGCTTTCTCGCAACGAGACTGCTGACCGTACGACGAATTGCCCAAAGAATATCCTCTTTATTCAATTTGCCTTTTGTACTGCAGGTGTAGTCTCTAACAGAGTACCTACGCTGGTTAGAGAGACTTCAGAACATTTTCCAGCGGAGTTAGACAATCATTGGGTTCATTTTAAGCCTTACCGCACATGTCTCACTCCCCTGGTCAACTATTGACCTTATTTGTGCCAAATTCTATTATTCATAGCCCCTTGTGAAGATTGTAGCTACGACAGATGTTTTAAGTGTAAACTCGACATTCCTAATACGGTTTTACATCTGGTTTGTCTGCAGTGCTGAACAAGCTGGCTAGAAACTACCTGCTGGGTGACAGCAGGAACCTGACCGAAGCCGCCCGTCTGACCAAGTTGTCTCTGGAGATGAAGAAGAAGGTTCTTCCACAGCGACACAGAGCGTGTCAACTAGGTAGGTTCTAGTCCCCGAGTAATAAGTTTGATATGATATTGTAATAACCTGGCGGAGATACTGATAATCAGGTACCTTATAACAGCTTAGAAAAGAACAAGTACCAGAGTTATCAACCAAGCATTCTGCCACCAAATACACTACTTAGCTTTGGTGTGAATACGACTTGAATTCTTTTCATTGACAGGTTGACTTTCTTTTCAACTTAGATGCTGTAGCATGTCTAGAAAAAACACTGTATCAACAATATACTTCCAAGAAGGTTAAACATAGTATTTAACCTCCTTGATACTTCAGTTCCTGCAGTCAAAATAACGAGCAATCGCCATGATGTCACGGCCAGCTGGTGATAGGCAAAAAGCGGGTGACAGTTGGTTGATTTGCCTACCAATAATTTGCAAATCTCTTCAAATAGTTTGCATGAATATGATGTCAACATAAATAGCGATCGCTTGTACACTAGATGCTGCTTTTCCAAAATGACCATTTTAAATCTATACCGTTTCCAGCCCTCTACTTTCTTGTTCGGATCTACAAAGAGATGGGTCAGGAAGCTGAAGCCGGGGAGTACGAGAAGGAACTCACGGAGTATGACCAGAACAACGAGTTCCTACAAAAACTGGAGGATAATACGTCTAGTTTCTTCGAACGTAAGTTGCTTGAAATTTTTGCCTTTCCTGCTTATTTGTATCAGCATTGTCCGTTGCCTGTGTCTTGTGTAATGAAAATGTCTTTGGAAACTACATTTACTTTTTTTTTTTTACAGTTTATCCACATGATTGGACAGTGTGGCTATGACGAAACACCATGTTACCCCGTACTGTGATTCTCAGGTTCTTTACCTATTTTTTAACTATTTTATTAGGTTTAAGCTGGAATTGTGTTTCAGTCCATTGAATCATGCTTTTCTAATTCTACTGTGTAAATAGACGACAGTAATGACCAAAGGAATTTTGTCCATAGTTTTAAAGAATTTTTATATAAATATCCTAAAAAATTAGAAAGACTTGTCTATAAGACTAGTGTGTATATTGGGTGCAATATAAGTATTAAGTACTCGCCGAAGGATCAGGCAAGTACATTGTAGGTACAGACTGTGCGCTATCCTCACCAGCTTTTCTGCAGTCTAATGTGTTCATATGTAGAAATTTTCAGTGGTATCTCTATAGTCTGGAAAATGTGGAAGTGACTTTGATCCTTGCTTTCTTGTTTCTTTGCTTGAACATGTATTTTATTGTTAAAAGGAGCCCAAATTCAATTTTTGGCCTGGTTACGTATTGTTGCTTTATGTTTTTCTCATAGCCACAAACATGATGCTTTTGTTTGTATGTTTTCTGTGCCTCCAATGTTTAAGTTGGAAGTGATCATGAATTGGGACTTTCTTAGGAGTCAGTGGTATGGAGTGAGGTATCTATGCAAATAAAAGATTTGACAACGGAAGGCGTTTTCTTTCCTTTGTGGGTCTTTACACACAGATTTATTGATTTAAGACTTCTAAGAGGGCCTGCAAGGGGGGGAGGGGTCCCGACAACGCTCTACGCTGAATTCGGAAACCTCTCGATTACGCTTTACGATAAATTCCAAGTGGCTACAACGCATTACGTAGAGCGGTCCGTCTACGCTCTACGTAGAATTAAAACGGCCGATTATGCTCTATGGAAAAGGGCATGCGGGCCCCCTTCTAAACAAGATATAAACCATGTAAATAACACAGCCATGATCTGCAACTAGCATTTATTAATCTAAGTGTGGTGACTAAGAAGATGGACTAGCGTCATTACGCCCAGGCGATACTTTGTAGATCCTTCACGCCAACATTGATGCTGGTTATCTGGAGCTCCTGAAATAAAAAAGGAAATTAAAAAAATGTTGATGTGAATGATACATAATTTTCAATGGAGCATTGTCCACTCTTAGTATTTTCTGCCATAGCGCTTTCTTGTGGCATTACATCAAGGTAGTTTATAGGTGGGATGTAGGTAGTTTTATTCATGTGTTTTTACCATTGCCAAGAAGGTTATGTTTTCGATGGTGTTTGTGTATGTACAGCATGTGTGTGTGTGTGTGTGTGTGTGTGTGTGTGTAAACAAGATAACTTGAGAAGGCTTATGCGGATTGTCGTGATACTTGGTAGATGGGTAGGCCTTGAGGAGTCCTCAAAACGATTAGATTTTGGCCCCCTGTTGGTTTGTTATGGTGCTGCAGCAGTACATCCGGCTTTGATATCTCGTGATCTGGACATGCTGGTTCAAGTTTTTTTACTTGTTTTGTATGTATTTGGCCACAATTTGATTAGTTATCTCTGAAAAACACTGATAGAAAACCGACAATGTTGGATTTTTACCTTTGTCGTTGGGTCAAACGTGAAGCTGCTGTGCGGGAACCCGTTGATCATAATGGAAGATACCGAGCTGAGCCCGAACACCCGAATGGTGCCGAACGTTAACGAGTCAATGCCTCGGTACCCGTCGCTATGTACGAGGGTCTGTAGACCATTCTGTACGGGAGAGATGCAAAATGGTCATTTCAATGAGTTTGATAACAGGAATATTGGTCTATGAGCAACAGTAAATCCCTGGTCATATACATGTACCTACGTTTTTTTGTGACAAAATCGTACGTCGTAGGCTTGAAAAGAAATCGGTGCAATATTCTCTTTTCAAATCTACGACATACAGCACAATCTTCGTGTAACCTCCATCATAGGTGTATTGTACAATGTCTGTGACTGAAGCTTGAACGACACACGACGAAAGTTATTGACGAAAATCAGCACACAAACACGACATGCCCTAAGACCTAACAAACATGTATTGAATTAGTGGTAAAAAGGGCCGGTTTGATGTTTGTCTTTAAGGTTGGCCTTGATTATACTTACTTCATCAGCAACGAACTCCATTTGGAAGTAGTTGCCATTGGCATATGTGTCTGGAAGGTAGGGAAATGGTAAAAGTGTTATGCCTTCAAAGAAACAACAACGTTCATGTTAAAAACAATTTCAAAGTGGAAGCGGATATCAGTCACTAATGTCCACTGTCTGACTCTTTACGCTAGTAGTATTTCTTTCTCAATGGTCATAACATAACAAGACACATAGGTCACTTCACTACATGTATATTGCATAGCTTTATAGAATTTTGCCAGAGCCAAGAAACAGGCCATCTCTTCAGCTCCATGGTCAACATGCTCTCAAAGAAACTTTACCACAGACACCCTTCAGTTAGTTGCTCAGGGTGTTTGTGGTGAAAGTTTCTTCAGGGCATGTTAGCCGTGAAGCAGTGGTATGATTTTGCTGCAAGAGGAGTTGGTGGAAAAAACGGTCAAGTCTGGACCGGTTAGGGGGGTGGGGGTGGAAAAAGCGGTCCAGACTGGTTGAGGGGGCACAACTACACGTGACAGGGTCAGACTGCTTTTTCCAGCCCCACTAACCAGTTCAGACTGGACCGGTTTTTCCACCAATCCTCGGCAAGAGGTATCTGGTGACTGTAAATTTGAAAATAAAACCACCGCAATAGGGACTTTTGCGGCCTGAATCTGCCCTACTGACCTATGGAGTCTCCGTCGTCCCAGAATAAGGTCCCTCGGGCCATGTGACTCTGGGCATCCCCCAGGGCGATGATCAGACCCATGGGCAGTGTCCGGCTGTGGGAAGGAAGGGCACACATTTACCAACATTAATGTCATGTAGAATGGGCGTACCTAGTATCTGTATCTGTACATGTGGCAGAGCAGCCAATCACAGAACGGCTTGTTCAGTCACCAGAGAAGGTGTCGGGCCCCTGCTGGACCAAGCCCATCGTCTACTGAGACGGAAGGAGGCCGATTAATGAGTATCTGTATCTGTATAGCCGGTACAACCTCCTTCGGCGTAACACACCTGCTTTGTAGGCTCGCGGCATGGCGGCAGCTGGCTATATTATTACATAACACCGAACAACCTGTTACATCCAACCTTTGCACATCTAACTGCAGGCGTACGTTGTTTAAAGCTATGAAATATGGATGAAATGCTGTGTAGGCCCTGTCCTTGGTGCTGAAAGTATTGTTTACAACGATGAAGCCGTGGAAAGAATGAAGTCAGTCGATCTAGATGATTCAGAAACATAAGATGAAACACACAGGCCAGCGGCACAATGTACGTGACACAGAAGTGACAGACTTTAGTCTGCATGGCGTACAGTCTATCGTGGTTGGGGCAAACTCTCTTCGGGGCTGCAGGAGATCTTACCCGCCTGACTCTGCTAGGTTCCCAGTAGGTTTTGCGCGACGGGAGTTTCGTGGTGGGACTAATCAACTCCTGACGTGCAAAACTCCAACAGGCGTAACACCCCTACTGGGCGGTCTGTTGAGCTGAGCGGGGGAAGCTATCAGAGCCTCGAAGACGGCCATCCCCAACCATGATAGACTGGACACCTGGCTATAGTGACTCTGACCTGACGGTTGTCGTCCTAGCCGGTTCCTGGGTGGGGATGACGTAACCGCCGCGCACGTGGATGGGGATGTAGTCACTCGGCGCGTTCAGCGTCACGTACGTCATCTGCTGGGAGGGCGAGATCTCTGCACCCTGCGGGGAGGGGGATGACAATCAATCAACCAATGAATCAAAATTTATTGCACAACAATTTTAACATGCATGCCATCAGAAAGCATCACCAGAACAGCTCAAAATGGACGCCTCAGGGTAGGACACTGAGAGCAAGACCGAAGGAAACATGGCGAACTATCGAAAAAGAAATGCGGAGTTCGTGTCTTCGTCCTTACCGTGTAGTAGTCGTACCAGCGGGCTTTCGGAAAGTAGGCATCAACCGACGTCATCCCCTGAAGGCATTGATAAAAGCAAGTTGCTGTTAGTAATCTTTAGTTTGAACGTACATTATTTACATTTTGCACCTCGACACTATTGGTGTCAGTGTCTGCAAGCAATGATACACGACAGTTGACAGAATGGCAACAACAACAATCAACATCAACAACTTGAAACTTTAAAGTAGATTTCACCTCGTCGAGAACAGGAGAGAACAGCAGTGCAGGGCCCCACAGGAACTGTCTGTCGATGGTGTGGGTCTCTTTGTCGTTCACGAACCTGTAGGTGAGATAAACAGGACCTTTAAATCGAGCTCTTGCAGTATCGTAGCTGTATTACAAAAACAACGATTGTTTTATGGTCATACGCTAAGTCTGTGACGCACTGCACAAAAAGTTGGATTTACCAAAGGTAGTAAACTCAGATAATGTTTACTTTGTATATAGTATCTGGCTTTACAATGGTAGTAAATAAAAGTCAATTGCAATAATTTAATTTAAACCCTAGTTAAGCCAGGAATCATCGTATTTGACGTTTTTTACTACCATTGTAAAATTCAGAAGTGTTAATTAAAAAACAAAGTAAACATTACCCGACATTACTGGTATTTACTGCCATTGGTAAATCTACGTTTTCACGCAGTGATGCCTACAGTAAATTGAGGCCATTTTGGGACAGTTTGGGATGTAACCGTACTCGTGCAGCAGCGGCCTGACTACCGTGGATCCCTCCGTGTGCGCCTGGTGGAACAGCAGGTACAGGTACGGGTTGAGGGTGTACCGCACCAGCAGGACCTCCCGGCTGATCCGGGCAAACTCCGCGTCCCACGCACCCGGGTCTTGTTCCTGGGGGAGGATGGGGTGGCTCAATTTTTGTAACCATCGTTGCTTTAGTAAAAGATTTGTAGTTTCCCAGCAGATCTTTCGGTGACAAACTGGTCGTAAGACTCGTAACCAAGCGGCAAGACAGTATCCAATAGGCAAGACGCTATCCAGTTGGCTCCCGGTAACCAACGGGCAAGGCAGTACTAGTATCAAATTGGCAATATCCAACTGCACCCCTTCATTCGACACTGTCAGACGGTTACGACTTTCCCACCAAAAGATCTGCTTTCGGAGATTATCGAGGATTTGCATGGCAGACAGTTACTGAAGGCGATACTAGGCCTAGCTATGTAGAGAAGACGATATGTCGATGATAGTAGAATTTTAATTTGCAACCAATAGAAACCATTGACGAGGGATGAGACCCACTAGTACTTCATCACTACGCTTCACACGCTCTTATATACATGTACACGTACTCCGTACCCTGTATCCCAGGCCATTGTGGTTCCTGGCGAATGGATAGAAGGCTCCGAGCTGCATCCAGCGGTTACACTGCTCGTAGTTCGCGTCTCCGTTAAACCCACAGATGTCAGCACCGCTCTGAAACGTGCATGGACAATGAATGAAACGTTATGAATGATTTTAATCTTTTTTTCTATTCCAACATTTTATCCCAAGACATGGCGACGACACACTCAAGTTTTTCAACTTATTCTATGCCGCCACCGACGCAGACAAACGCACGGACAACAGGCATACTCATTTGCATGTCACATGTGAGTTAAGTGTGGAAATTCGTGTAAAGTGCCTTTTCAGAGGGCACAAGAGCGGTGGCATGGCAGGATTCGAACTCGGGACGTCTTGGTTCCGAGCCGAACGCTCTGTCGTTACGAAGAATCTCGGCCGTCGGGACCTCACATTATGAATTCTTAGTTTTGACTCATATCTTTCAAAGTTTAAACATAACTGAAGGACTAGAAACTCCTAGGAGAAAGGTAAGAGTACTTACGTATGGGATTCCGAAGAGACTGAATTCCAGCATTCCTGTGTTGGTAATAATAGTAAAACAGAAATATGAGAGTGCCATGCGCCCTGTTATAATGTGCTTAAGACTTACAAGACACGACAATTACTTCTACTAAAGATTTCAAAGACAAATATTTCTACAGTTTCAATGAGACAGGAATGCAATAGAGGAAAGTATGTACTAGTGGCATCGGAACTGTCAGCAACACTTAAAAAAACAACGCTAAACGTAACGTCCGTTAAGATTTTCCACTGTCTTCCTAAATGTTTTCCTTGCTAATCTGTACAACTAGCAAGTCTTACCTACAACACGTTTATTGAGGTTTATTGAGGAAATACTCTCCTTTAGCTGCCCACCCGAGGGTGGCAGCTATTCTTCCAGGAGAGGGTGCGTAAGACATAACAATACATCACATACAATTACATATACATTTACATTACATAGTTATTTTTGAAAAAGTAACGAATTACGTACCGACGATGGAGTTCTTGAGGTTGGACCACTGACTGTAGTTGTCTCCCAGCCAGTGGGCGGCGTACTTGCCGGAGCCCGGGAACGTGGACCGGGACACCACGAACGCGCGCTTACCGGACGCCTCCTGGACAGCCCTGCAGCCGGAGCAATATTGTTGGTATCTCCTCTAGTCTATAAAGACTTAAGAGTAACGTACTTTATTTATACATTGGTAGAACAACAAACGGTTAACAAGGTGGGACAGGTAGGAGATTCCGTGAGCAGCCTCCGTAACCCCTGTTTTCTCCTGTTGGGTCAGTTGTAGTCCTCAGCATCACTCTCATCAGTGAGTCAATGGTGTGTCGTACTTTGGGAGAAGAGATATTGTCACATTAAGCTTTGTAATCCACAGCGCAGTCAGTGCTTTGTTCTTCTCTTCAGCAAACAAAAATTAAGACCTAACTTTGTTCCCTATAACGTTGGATTCACTGGAGGTCTTATTAGTCGAAAACTAAACCTAATACTAATACAAACGTCTAAAACATCTTAAAGTAGAAAAGAACGATCCTTACTGGAAAGTAGGCGGTGACTGCGCCCAGCCGAACAGACTGTGTGTGTCGTACATGTTCCCGATGTACGTCTTGAAGTCCGGACACAGAGTCTTATCCGCCAGGTCTCCCCAGATCTCTGCAGGCGGACAGATGAATTCGTCATTTCAAAATGATTCAAACTCGCGAGACTAGGTCACTCCGTGAACAAGATGTACAGTGGACATCGAAAATTTGGAGGTACGTAATCTACCTTACAAAAATACAGTCGCTGATCGAAGAATTTCTACTAACGTTAATTCTACGTGACTGATGAACCTCTTCAACGATTCAAACTCTATTTGCAAACCCATGACCGAAGGCAAGAGATACAATGATGTTTAACAGGTACAGAACATAGATCTATCAGGTCTTTCTACGCACATTACTGGAGGGTTGACTACTTGTTTTGACGTGACTACTTAGCTAATGAATACTTGGCCTACTCGAGCAGAGGGCCCTGCACTAGAGAGGCACAGAAAAGGTATAAAAGGAGGAGTGGTCCAATCTCTGCCATTCTTGAGAAAGACTGAATAAAGTCGAAACCGGTCGAATTCTGTTTCATCGTTATCATCTTCCCATCCCTACGGATGAATACTTTTACACGGTTAATTAATGGGTTTTGTCATTTTAGTAGAAATGTAGATGTTTTGGAGATCTGCCTATGTGAAACGTACTCGGTAAGAAGGGAGGCTGGTTGATGTTGTTCTGGTCACAGCCCACTATCGAACCCGTCCCGAAGTTGGCTGGCTCGTTCATGTCCTAGAAAGGAATAACAGCTTATTCAGTGTGAACGCATATCATAGATACAAGGCCAACGAAGCTACTTTTGGGAGAGAGTTACCTTCTTCTCTTCATTTGCCATCCTCCACTGAGGGGCAAACGGTTAAGCTTGATGCTTTTTAGCTACCCGATCTTCTCGAAGTGTGTTGACTTTTTGAATTATCGGTAGACAGAATGGAATAAACTGCCGGACCAAGCTGTTCGGGCGACGACAGTGGAGGCCTTTAAGACCGGTAATCAAGAAGAAGAAGATGACATACATAATGTGAATGTGATAAAATGATTATGACGTGTTCAGGTAAGAATAAAGACTTACGATCCACAGTCCGTCGTACGGAAGGACACTGAAGAACTCCTTACAGAGCGTGATCCAGTAGTCATGGCAGTACGGACTGGTGTAGTCTGGAAACACAGACGCGCCCGGAGGCCAAACCTGGACAGGGACGTAGAAAATGCGCGTTGTGAGGCTATGAGATGTACTATAATGTAGGTGTATGCGTGCCAAGCGCCGTAGGCCTGTAAGGCCGCTATCGTTTTGTAGAGAGGCGCTATCTTTTAGTGTGATGTGGCCTTCCTCGTGCTTCCCGACAATTTTGAAAGGGCTTACATGAAGACTGTGCCGTAGAGAATCTAAAACTTATAACAGTATATCCATCTTGTCAATTATCTGCGACGCTGTTCCATATATCGTTGTAATCGTCACATTATAATATCTTAAACTGTATGCAGGATACAATTTGCAAAGGGAAGCACACATTCAATATAGGCAAGCAATTTCATAGACGATATGAATACATATAACAAACATAAACTCATCAGAGAGAAAACTAGAATTGCATTGTTTTACTACATGTATATACAGCTAGTTTTGCATGTATTGTATGAAACTTTGGGTTTGCTTACCTTGCCCAGTGCCGGCGTTCGCCCGTCGGATTCGTTGATCCAGATGCCCATCTGCTGGCCGAGGTCGTACGGACGGTAGTTCGACCTCTCCGTCGTTATGCACGGGTCCTAGAATGAGACAAACACAGTTCTAGACACATTCCCTTAAAGCGTCCATCGGTCCCACTAGATTTACACAATATATTTGTAACTAACGGATCGAGGGGCAAGGCATCCATATAGTAGTACGTGTTTTATGATATATGAAACTATATGATATGGTAGAATATTTTTTCAGCTACAAATACAACAAATACATTGTGTACATGTATGTTCTGGATTATCGTCCTTTTTTAGGCCGTCGTACCATTTTGATATCGTCCAATTTTCCATGGTCTAGCAGGCTGTAATGATATCAACTATCGACATGGACGCTTGACAGAAGACAGTTGAATTTTGCGGAATATATTTACGATTATTTCAAGAACGCTTTTGTACGACGATCGTAGCCTCTACGTACCAGGCTTTGGGAGACGGCTGGAAAGAGTAGAAATCGCTGAAATAGAGAGATAACTTGCCGAGAGAGTTGGTCTGCTAAAAAGACCATTTGCACGGCATTTTTCGTGTGCGGCAAAATGTTATTTTTTATATAGCAGACCAAATCCCTCGGCATGCATGTTATCTCTCTATTTGAGCGATTTCTACTTTTTCCAGCCGTCTCCCGAAGCCTGGTAGAGGCTACGACGATCGTAAAACGTTGCAGCATGCGATCGGGCTGTGACGTACTAGGATGGTGACGAAGTGCATGCCGTGATCGTTCCTCAGCCTCCGGATGTAGTCAGGGTAACCGGCATACGTCACGGGGTCATAGGTGAAGTCCATCTGTTCGTCCATGTAGTCGATGTCACCAAACTGGACGTCCTATAAGTTCGACAAGAAATCAGAGATTTCAGATTTCTGGGAAGTGTTTTTGGGTTTTACTGACTTATGCTGGGGTCACATTTCCAAAACGGGGCCCGGCCGGGCAGTCTTAAGAAACGAAAAGTATGATATAAAAGACAACAAAGCAGAAAAAAGGTGACAAAAGGAACTCTTTGCGTATATTATTGATATGAATCATTGAATTTTTGTTAATCTAAACAGCCCGACCGGGCCCCGGTTGGGAAATGTGACCTTAGCATTAATTGGAACAACCAAGACGACTGTGTGGCGTACCTTCATTGGGACTAGTTACAGCTGGCTCCTGCCAAATTCTATATACATGTATAAACTTCAAGTCCAATCCATTTCCTCTGTCTGACCCTTTTGACCTTCTGTCATGTTGCCTATCAAACTTCCCTCACACACACGTGCTGTCAACTTACTCTGTCCGGACACGAAACATACGAACTCACCAGTCAGCCACCTAAAACATTACTTCCGCACCCGAAGAAAAACACAATTTTGTCATCAAACGTAAGGACCACAAAGACAAACAATCCCACCGCTGACACCATTTTTGAAGATTGATAATAAAACAATGGAACGTACCAGTCTCCACCAGGCCTTTCTATACGGACCGTAGAATTCGGCAAAAAAGAGAGTAAAATTGGCCGCGGGGAGGTAGTTTCTTTCCCTCCGAAGCGGCCAGTCAAACCTACAAGGCGGCCAAACTCCCCTGGCAAATATTCTCCTATATATAGCCATATAGCCGTAGTTCGTCTGGTAGCTACCAGTCTGAAAGATACGATAACATTCTAGAAGAACCAGACAAATCTAGGAGGTTTAAAAGAGACTTACATGAGGGATGTCGTAAGCCCGGATCCTGTCGATCGTGTCGCTGACAGTGGCGAGACTGTTGTATCCGTACCGGGACAGCTGGAAGCCCAGCGACCAATATGGCGGCATGAACGGCCGGCCGATCGCCTAGAACAATAAAGATTATAATGCTGCATGTGAATATGTTTTCTGTACGATGCACACGATACCAGAGATCGTGCCGCTGACCGTGGCGAGGCTGTTGTACCCGTACCGGGACAGCTGGAAGCCCAGCGACCAATATGGCGGCATGAACGGCCGCCCGATCGCCTAGGACGATGTAAAGATATGCAGATTATTCCCGCATGTAGCTACATGATTATAGTACATTACCAATGCACACCTTTGATGGAATTAAGTATACAGGACGTCCACATTATCATCCAGAATGTGTGTGTTTGTTTGTGTGTGTGTGTGTGTGTGTGTGTGTGCGCGCGTGTGTGTGTGCGTGTGTGTACTGTGTGTGTGTGTGTGTGTGTGTGTGTGTGTGTGTGTGTGTGTGCGTGCGTAGTGTGTGTGTGTGTGTGTGTGTGTGTGTGTGTGTGTGTGTGTGTGTGTGTGTGTGTGTGTGTGTGTATGTGTGTGAGTGTGTGTGGGCGTACGTGTGTGAGTGTGTGTGTGCGTGTGTGTGTGTGTGTGTGAGTGTGTGTGGGCGTACGTACGTGTGTGTGCGTGCGTACGTGTGTGTGTGTGTGTGTTTGTGTGTGATTATGTGTATATGTATGTGTATGTGATGTGTATGTATTTGTATGTGTATATTATATGTGTATGCGTATGTGTATACCTCTGTGTACTGCTGCACGACGTTCTCTGGTGTTGGGCCCAGGAACATGTATAAGTCCAGGACACCGCCGATGGTTCTGTAGATCAGCGCAGGCGCAGGGGTCAAGGTCACGTCTGAGGTCATAAAAACAACGAAGTCGTTCAAAATTTAGCCTGGTATCCAGCCTTGTTAGCTTTAGTCCGCTACCTAAGTAGCGGTAGCGGTACCTGGTAGCGGTACCTGGTAGCGGACTAAAGCTAACAAGGCTGGATACCAGGCTATTCAAAATTAGCATTAATGAACCTTCAAATTTTCAAGTTCAATGGAAAAATGCAGTCTTGAGTTACTGTTTAACCCTTTGCATGCATATTTTTCAATGCATTGTAGAGCTCGGTAAGAACATACGTATTGCGATCGCAAATTGAGGGCATTCCTGGGCTAGTCGTAGTCTCCACCAGACTCCTTTTGCAGGCTGAATAAATAGTAGAAATCGGCCTAAAAGGGGATATAATTGGCCAGAGAAGGTAGCCGACAAGAGAAGCTCCATTTCCGTGCAGGCAAATGGAGCTTCTCTGGTCGGCTACCTTCTCTGGCCAATTATATCCCCTTTTTAGGCTGATTTCTACTATTTACGAGTATTCAGCCTGCAAAAAGAGTCTGGTGGATAATAGGCTAGTCGTGCAGAAAAGGATGCCTTGTCGGTGGTTGCTTTTGTCACAGCCTGCTTGATATACTGCATCAAAATCGCACGAAGAATATGACCACATCGTTCTCTAAAACACCTCTGCTTGAGATAGAGAAGAGAAGTTTGTGACTAACCTTGTGCAGCGCTGTTGAGAATGAGGACTCCATGTGCGTTATCGTCGTCCTCTACATTCATGTAGAACGGATGGACGCCGTACAGGTTCCCCTTATACTGCAAACATGAATATTAATATTATGGAAATATCAATATGATATCTGTAGTGTCTATCGCTTTATTTCTCTATCAATTTATTCATAGAAATGTGGTTTGCTTTAATAGACGTCCGCGAATAATAGATGTGTAAAGTGAATGTCATACACGGTTTGTAAAACAAGACTAAATGTCGTGCAAAGTGTGCGACTGTAAATTAAGCATTTGCCATATTGTGAAGGTCTTATGTATTGTGACATTTTTGCACACCTTCTTTTGTTAGAAATTAGTTACTAGTAGATCGATTAGTATCTTAAATAAATAACGAAATTTCTTATAAAAGACAGGAGAAACTTTTTGATAGAAGTTATGGCGTTGCACTGCCAGTTTTACGCAACAACTAGCCTCCGTAGCAGGCTTATAGAACTGGGGGTTTGGTGGTCTTCGGCTGTTTTCTGATTAGCCCAGTTCTAACGGTGGTAATTCAACCAGGCCGGCTATGTTGTCTATATGCAATCAGAAAATAGCATATAAAAGCTCCCAAAGACCCTGAAGACCCCCCAAACTCCCCAGTTTTTGGCATGCTGTGGAGGCTACGCAACAACCTCCTCACGTTGCCGACACGAGACCGGGAGTTTCCACAGATAACAGTACAGACCAACGCTGTCACGTCCGCCTTTATCACGACCAAATATTGAAGTCCGGACACCGGCCACTTAACACCCACTACATGCCTTTTAGTTAAAGGGTATCCACTGATAAGCACGTGCAAAATACAAATGTTATTATCATACTTTTCTCTGTGGTTAAGGTGATTATTCCGCGCTACGAAAGTATTTCTTTTGCCAGGGAATGTTGAAAGGTGCCTGGGCAAAACAAAAACGCGTTTCCAGAACCGTGACCAAATCTACGATGATCGAATCCAGGGGGGACGATCCAAAACCCTGACTGAGCCTAACCCTTATTCATTAAGGCATAGGACTAGATAGGTATGGTTCTAGATCTGTCCTGACTTGCCACTGATCTTGAGCCCTTGGGAAAGGCACTTTACAAGACTTTTGTCACATTAACTCAAGTAGAAATGAGTATTGTCCTGTCCCGTATTTGTCCCTTGTGTTGATGGCGGCATAGAATAAATTGACATAACTTGTGTGTGCTGTCACCATGTCCAGTCAGGAAATGTTGATAGCGAGTTAAATTTTTTGGAAGTTTTTGACGTAGACCTACCGCTGGTGGCTGGTCCCGTGAGTACATGCCCCACGTCTGGTAGCTCATGTCGTGCTGGTAGGACTTGTGCTCGTGCTCGCCAAATCCGTACACCTTCGCGGACGGAAGCTTGGTGGCGATCTGCAGAAACTGGTCCTCCATCACCAGCCCGCCCATAGACGTGTCGAATCTACATGATCACGATACAATTATTTTACTTAATTTTTTTATCTTAAATTGCCAATATTGTAATACAGTGGAAGGCCCTGGCAGCTACAGCTTATGTCAGGCTCCACAGACATTATCAAATACATACATACATCCATTCATAAACATGTACACATCATAGTATAATAAAGTCATAAATTACAGAAATGTCTTATACCTAAGATCCATAACATTAGGCAAATGACAAATATAGGCAAATGACAATATGATTTAGTATGGTCAGGAGGCCAGAGGTCATTCAGATATATAATATTTCTATATTTACAGTAATGTAGGATACAATTACACGTATAACAGTTTATAGTGTCTTTTGAATAGCGCATGTTAATGCACAAAAGCCTCGCAAACGACTTGGTAGCACTACAAAAGGGAAACAATGCCATGGATGTGAAGAAATAGCCCTTAAGTGGCCACATTAGTATTGGTATTCGTATAAGCAATATTAGATTGAATGTTTACCAAATCAGGTTTAAACACCGCCTTTGACTATGTAAGAAAACTACCGGTTGAACTTCTAACCCAATTGCAACTTTAACAGATAGTACTTTCAGAACCAAGGACAACACAGTACCAGATGGTGATGGTCATGAAAAAGTTGTTTCTTTTTGCAATTACACAAAGAATGGGTGATAATAGTTAACTTACAGGGTGGCGCCTGTGTCCGTACGGGTGATGTTGAAGGTAAAGGTGGGGTCGTTAGTCCAGGTGAAGTTGTACAGAGCTTTGTTCAGCGGCTTGGCGGGGGTGCCGATGTCCAGGGGGACCTCAAAACGGTTGTCGTTAGGGTCATAGAACTGAAATACATTTATAGACAGTCATGCACATTTGTAGTCGACTAGTAAAAAGAAATGAAATGTTTCTATAACAATGTTCCATTCTTTCATGTCTTCTCTAATTTTAGTATACGTTGTTTGTTAAAGTTTGTTTATACGTTGTTTAAACAAACAACAAATAGCATCTACCACTATTTAACAAACAAACAAACAAACAAACAAAAAACAAACAAACAAGCAAAGGCTTCATCACTAATACGGATGAGAATGCACTTAAACAAATCATTAATTGTGCGAGTTCTAGCGTTTGGCTATTTTTAGATATTGTCCTATATGCGCGATGCAAAATTAGCCCGGTGTCAAGCCAAATACATGATCCTGCCAAATACATGGCTCTGCCACTACCTGTACTTGGGGGTTTCCAATATACCTAAGACAGAGGGTGGGATAGATTTAGTCGTGTTGTGGGAGACTAAACCTAACCTAACCCCAATCGTAACTCTAATACCAACCTTAACGCTAGCCCTAAACACCTGACCTCTCGTGGCAGCTCAAGGATTTGGCTCAACACCGGGAGCCATCCGTTTTGTAACGGGGCTCATTGCACTCGCTACACCGATGGCTCCCAGGCTAATACGAAACGGTACCTTGAAGTGAATCCTAGAGTCTGACTGGTACTCGACCAAGAAGGCCAGCGGATCCACCTCTCCGCCGAACATGGCATTCCCTCCTACCCGCTTCAGGCTGAAGAGCAGGCCGTTGGGGAGGTCCTGCGGCGCACCCACCGCCTGGTACCCGCGGTCCGGCGGGAAGTAGCACCTCGGCACGCCGGGCAGGCTGGCGGCGCCCATCACGCACCCGCGGTCCGCGCACTTGATCGGGTTCAGCCCTTCGGGAGAACAGTCCACCCTTTGTGGGAACGGCGACAAAACCAAGGTAAGTATGTGGTGTGTGTAAACTGCAGTATGCTCCATGTCACACAGAGACCCTACACCAAATTAGTCGTGTGTGCTACATTGTCATTATTACATGTATCAACAAGCGGGCGAAAACTACGGAGGATGGCACCCAGGCTAGCAAATAGTGCCCTAAATTTACAATTCCTGCACATGTATGAACAGCCATGCCGCGTGTGCCATGTGTGTTCTTAGTCTTAGCTAGTCCCTCCTTACTCTTACAGCATCTATAAAAAACGGGCTCGTGGCCCTCTCCCCACCTGTACGTCTCCTCGCCGCCGACGTCATCAAACGTTCCGTTATAGAAGCACCAGGGCGTGTTGGGCACGGAGCTCTCGCACCAGATGCAGCCCAGAGCCTCGCAGTTTCCCTGCGTCGCGCCGCCGCCCGGGTAACAGTCGATCCGGTTCTCCTCCGTGATGTCGGTGGGGCAGACGCCGTTGTTGCCTGCAAGGCCGCCTACAAAGAAATTCACAAAACTTTATTGCACGACAATTACAAATGGTACAATATATGGCACTCACTATTGAACAAAATACGAAAAAGGTATGGGCACCTAATATAGAATATAGAAAAGTCTGTCTTTAAATTTGATATCTTAGGGTATTCGTATCAAGTATGGCATGGATGTCACCGACTTAATTTAGATGACTAGATCATTAGGCTTAAGTTAAACATTAACCATAGGAACTTCGTCGGCTTGGTCATTTCAATTGCCTTTTAGCAAGAGTCTTGATAATAAAAGCACTTGGTCTTGGGTTGATTTCATTTGGTCAAAAACGTTATTTTCAGGCAATGTTGAAAATTGTTGTAATTTATCTATGTTACATGCTCATGACTAAACCTAGGTGGTTTCAGTGCATGGCAATGGAGGTGGACTACCATATGGTTGTTGACTTGGCATATTTTCGGCTGAAAAGGTGAGAATTTAACTTGTAATATGTAAAGATGGCTAAAGACGAGACCGTACCTGTATCCGGCCCGCCAGTCTGGTTATAGAAGCACCAGGGCGGTCCGTCGTAGGACGCCGGGCACCAGAAGCAGCCCTTCTGCTCACACGAGTGCTGGTTAGAACCGTGCTCGGGGTGGCAGTCGACCCGCTGGGACTCCGGGATAACACTGTTCACAGCCGAGCAGGTGTAGACCCCGTGCGTGTGCTGCCCACCGCCGCCGTTGTTGTTGCCACCTTATTAAAAAAAAAATACGGTTCTCAGTGGCCAATATGAGATGTTGTCACATCGGCGCACCAAATCCGTAAGGTGTTTTTGGCACCCTGACAGACAGAGGCTCGGTGGGCGTTACTCCACCGTATAGGTGGGGAAGTCGTGTTAAGTGCCTTTCCCAAGGGCACAACGTCGGGCCACGGTGAGTATCGAACCCGGGACCTCTCGGTTCCGAGTCCAACGCTCTAACCGTTGCGCCACCGACGCCACCGAATTTCCACCTTATTGCGATGTAAATGTAAATATTAATATTTGTACCAAATGTCAATTTGTAAATAGCCTGATATATTGATGTGAAAAGTATGCAATTCAGCCACTCTACCTGGCTGCGATGTACTTTTTTAAAGATCATGTTGATCAAATAACCTGTCATTCATCCATTCATTCATTCATTCATTCATTCATTCATTCATTCATTCATTCATTCATTCATTCATTCATTCATTCATTCATTCATTCATTCATTCAATCATTCATTCATTCATTCATCCATTCATTCATTCATTCATTCATCCTTTCATTCATTCATTCATTCAATCATCCATCCATTCATTCATTCATTCACCTCCGGGTACGACCACGTTGGAGTCGAAGAAGCACCAGGGAGTCCCCGGTGTACTGGCCGGGCACCAGACGCAGCCGCGCGCCGCGCAGCTTCCCTCGGTGGATCCGTGCTCCGGGTGGCAGTCCTGCCGTTGGTACTCCGGGATGCAGGACGGGCAGAGGCTGTTGTCGCACGAGCCCGGCGCGGGGGTGTTGGCGGCGAAGGACTCGTCGTAGAAGCACCAGGGAGGGCCCTGGTAGGACGCCTCGCACCTGTAAGAAACAGGAGGAGTAGAAACAGATAAATACCCCTGGTTCCGGGCCGGGGTTCGAACCCACGACCAAACCCGGGCACCAGTCCACATGCCGACGCGGATTTGGCTAAAAGATCTAGATCCATCGGCCGGGTCAGTTGGTAGCGCCTATAAACCCCCTACTGTTACACTACTACCCCTTTTCTTTTCAAGATTCGTCCTCGAATCTTCCGTATTCGACATCCCGCGACACTTTTGGCCAGAACTCCCAGGACCGGTGTGGGAACCACTGTAAGAAACAGGAGGAGCGAGTAGAAACAGATAAATATCCCTGCATGGTCCCGGGCCGGGGTTCCAACCCACGACCAAACCCGGGCACCAGTCCACATGCCGACGCTCTAACGATTTGGCTAAAAGATCTAGATCCATCGGCCGGGTCAGTTGGTAGCGCCTATAAACCCCCTACTGTTACACTACTCCCCCTTTCCTTTTCAAGATTCGTCCTCGAATCTTCCGTATTCGACATCCCTGGGGCGACACTTTTGGCCAGAACTCCCAGGGCCGGTGTGGGAACCACTGTAAGAAACACGGGTGCGAGTAGAAACAGATAAATACCCCTGGTCCCGGGCCGGGGTTCGAACCCACGACCAAACCCGGGCACCAGTCCACATGCCGACGCTTTAACGATTCGGCTAAAAGGTCTAGATCCATCGGTCTGGTCAGTTGGTAGCGCCTATAAACTCCCCAGTGTTACGCACCACATGCATCCCTTCGCCGCGCACGAAGATTCGGTGGACCCGTGTTCCGGATGGCAGTCGCGCCTTTGGCTCTCGGGGATGTTAGAGGGGCAAGTCTGGGCGGTGTAACCCAGCGCGCTTGCCAAAAGCGTCGTTAAAACCGTTAGTCTTAGTAACACCATTCTTAAGGTGGTTCTCTTGCAAATGCTCCTGAGTGAGAAGACTGTACGCACGGCCTTTGGCGTAATTATAGGCCGCAGTGGAGGAAGTTACGTCATCATGTTTGAACACCTCAGATCGCCTTGTCTTATCAGTGGTTGGACGTCATACGTACGATTATATGACTAGTACTATTTTTAAAGCAACGTTGCAACGTTGTCAACTTCACAACCAAGACGGTTTGTTGAAATTGTGTTTAAAGGTTTAGGTCACCAAAGGACGATGCCCTAATGTCCCTAATCTCTCTCAGACACAAGACGTATCATCAGCTATTTCCAACAGTGTTGCCCAATGCGTGATAGGGTAGTAATGATAGGGTGGTTGCAGTCTACACGTACTATAACTGTTATACAACTTACGTAACGTTAAGTCTAAAAAATGCCGCTTTTTTCATTCGAACATAAACTGTTGTATGTAGTACACGCTGTCATGCCATGAAGTCAGAAGACAACGCACTGAGACTCCTACGATTCATTACCGTAACTGCTCTTCCAACTAGGATGGCACACAGGCTAGAATTCTACGCGCTAGATAACGAATTCGAAGACTCAAAGTCCACCGGTCTACGGGTAGGTAACGTTACGTGACAGAGCGTGCGAAAACCACCGTCTGAACAAGCAAGAATTATGTGCAGTTCAGCAAACCGGCTCGGTGGTGGTGGGGAGGGGGGCGTGGCAAGGTCGGATGACCTTCGGCACATCTGCAGGGTTCGCAGACATTACAACAAACATGCCAGGAAAATATACAGGTAACGTTACTTTTCAATTCAATTTTAAGAAGTGCCAGTTTTTAAGTTTTTGGTTAGATAGATTGTGTGCCAACAGTTTTGAAAACCATTGTTGACTTCTTTTTATTTACCTTAAGTTATGTAACGTTATGTCCGCAATCATGGACTTTGAGCCTGAAGTTTGACAGGAAAACATATGTGCTATCCAGTCATTCAGGGATTAATGTATAATCCAAATTATTTCCTGATAGAAATAGATGAGTGGGAGATATTGCCATACTTCTGAAAAGTCAGCCTTATTTGCCTTGATCTACAACCAGATGTTAGGGTGGAAGATTCCAACGTTTCTGACTGATGTTCTTCTCTGACAGACACTGACCCTGTCAAAAATCTGCAGTCAGAAAACGGAAAATCTGGTACCCAGCTTCTGCTCAGAGATTAGCTCTCCTCAGAACAGCCTTAAGTGTCATAAATTTAAGAACACAAAATAAGAAATCTTAAGACCAAAGACATCCTGTGTGCTCTGTCATTTATTAAGACATGAAAGCTGTTACGCAGTTCTGGGGACATTAGCAAAGGTTTCCCCCGGACATCACACATTTTTATAGAATCGACAACAGACAAGAAGAGGGGAAGTACCACAAATTCATCAGAAGTGAAAGCCTTTGTCAATAGTTGGAACTACTGTGTAATTTCGTGTACCTGATCACATTCAGCGTACACACATTATAGATAGATGACACTGGAAATAGCTCTTACATAATACGTTCAGACAGATCCTCATTTGCACCACAAAGATATTATTAGGTCTCATTATGTACAATAACGCAAATACTTCAGCTTTGGTGCCTTATCAATAATTTCAACAAAGCATGTCAGCGAGCAAAATACATCTAAGGTTAACAACTCCTGCAGTCCGTAGGCAGGAGTAGGTAGGCTAGGGTAGAATTATTCTTCTTGCTTGATCCCTTCTTAATGATTTAGCTTAATTACAGATGGTAGAATAGAGCTACCACGCACGACTAGTGTTACTGGCAGGTATAGGCAAGACGTCTGTCAGTTGGCTATCTAGAAACCATGGATGAAAAGAGCACAGAATTGTAATGTTAGAGCTACACAATTAGCTTTACACACTTTCTCGATTTTTTGGAACGGAAGTTGTTGTTTTTATTATCATCGACGAGGCAATTTTGTTTTTTCTTTTTATTATTTTTTTTGCAGAGTTTGTGTGACACATTATGCCTCATGGATACACGTATGCCACGGACGGCACTCAAGTATTTTCACAATTCTTGCAGACTACGTACAACGGCCTTGGAGAGCCGGCTTGGCTTGGCTGGGCAATACCTATCAATATCGATCAATAATGCTAACTCGCCTGCCACGAAAGGAGCCACAAATGCCTATCTGTGTCCTGTAGGTATCTTTCTCCCTCTGGCGTTATCAATTTTTCTTTCTATCACAGCATGAGGACTAAAAACCACACTCATCATTTCTGATTCGTAACTGGAAGTGCTAGGGTTTTTTGTTTTTCTTTCTTTAAATGAATGTGCTGGTGAGCTGGAATCGCTGGCTTGGTCGCTCGCTATTCGTCCGCTACCGTCTGGATCTGGTCCGCGACCTTCGTGAAGTCGAACGCCTCCCCGTAGTACCGTTTGTAAATGTCCAGGATGTCCAGACAGGTCGTCTCGAAGTGAGTGGTGGCGTCGTAGGTCGTGGAGACAAACAGCTGCAGGAAATACAACAGGATTGGATTACACGCCGAGAGACTTACAAAATGCAGAGTTAGCATTGTGAATGTGCAATTGTAAGCTGATGTATATACATTGTACTTCTTAATTATGTTAATGCTAATGATATGCTTTTAATCTACGTATCTGTAAAATGTCAACGCAATTCAGCAATGTCTGAAGAAATTTGGCACGTCTGCAAAGCTGATTTTAAATAAAGATTAGATTTGATTTAAGGTGAAAAATCATAAAGGGCATATGGAAGTACAGCCAAATATGTCTGTAGTGAACACAGAAAGACAGGAAAACTAACCTTGCTGTTTGTGCCATCATCAATTGGTTCAAACAGATCACTCACACTCACAAACCTGAGGACAGAAAAGGAACATAAAAACAGGTTAATAAAATCTATCTAACATAAGAGACAACACACTTTGATAATTTTAACAGAATACAGATGTGTAAATGAGCTGCACTTTCTCCTGACAGATTTGACTGAATGTCAAAAATTTGTGTCCTAAAGTAATTTGTAAGAAGTGCGTTGGGTTGTGCAGACAACCATTCTTATAATTGCATTATAGAACTCTTTCAACCTGGGACAATTGTAACAGAAAAGTTCTCACTGCAATTTGAAAATGCTTTTGGACTACTTTTAAGTAGTCTTAAAAGAGCATTCTCTTTAAATCAAAACAAATGTGTGATGTGTATGGACACATTGTATAGCCAGGAGTGCCAGGGATTCAACCTGTGACCTCTCAATCTTGTGTCTGCTTGAAGCAATTTGTGACTGTGACTCCAAAAAACTTAACTGCAAAATTGTACAGTCTACAACCTGTATATTTTGGTCTTTTAATCCCACAAATGTACAACACATTTTGAAATGTAAACCTGTATTTTCTAACATGTTGATGCTTTGTAAATTGGTTTATAATTCAGTTTTAACTGTGATAAACCAATAAAGCATTCTTGAATCTTGAATGTGTGTTGAAATGCAAAGAAAAGCAGTGAAGTACCAGCAGCCCGTACAAAAAAGACTGAAAAACTCTTTCTTACACAAGGCAGTATGCCTGTACAATGAGTCTTTGCAGTAACTCTCATGACTCTCTGGACTTTACTTTAGTGCCCATGAGTGGCTTTGTAACATGTTTGTTTGTGTGTCTGTATACGGATTGTAATGTTAATTTGTACTTGTACTTACTACGCAATTGTAAAAAATCAGTGTTATTCAGCTTGTTTGTGCACTGGCTGCAAGGCTGATTTTTATGAATAAAACTTTAAACTGTAAAAAGGTTCTCACTTTTGATCGATAGGGCCGATCATGTCCAGTGCAGGTTTGAGCTCAGCCTCAGGGTTGTCGGTCTCCACTGTTGTGCTGCAGATGGCCAGGAACTTCCCTTTGCTGGCCACATTGTGGGCATAGGAGACGCAGCACACATAGATGTCTGCCAAAAAACAAGGAGAGCATACTAGAATCTATTCGTTGTATCTCTTAGACACATAACATACAGGGTTGTCAAGTAGAGTCATACTTAATTTCGTAGAATACTAAAAAAAAGTTTGTATTGTATTTAGAACAACTTCTAGCTGTTGAAATTTAACCATGGTCTCTTCATAGTTGGTGGCACCATGTTACATGTTGGTAAGTTACTGAGCGAAGAGACTCTTTTTACACAACCAAGTCTTTTATTCAGCCGACATCTATAGCAGTGACACCTGTGCTGCAATGCGATGTGAACCAGTCAGAATTGCCATGAGGAAGGTGACAGACGGTCACCGAAACGTTAGCTAAATAAAAGACTTGATTGTGTAAAAAGGGTCTCTTTACTTAGAGTTTGTTGCCATACGTACCCGACTTTCTATCGACCTGGTTCTGGGGGATGATGAGCTGGCAGGAGAGGGAGTCTTTGGTGTTGGGTACAGGGTGAGACAGGATACAGATGCAGCGCACCACCTGTCCAACCTTCTTCACTTTGTCTACAGCGTAGCTCGGGTCACACACCACTGCAGAGCACTTAGCAACCTGCACAGGTCATAGTCGTGTTACTTCCAGTACACATAGTCAAACCTGTCCAAGAAGACAACTCAGGGGACTGATCTAAAGCTGGTCTATGTGGACAGGTGGTCACTATAGGCAGGATTTGTAATGTCACCACCCAAAAGTGTTCACATTGGCCACGTAGTCCTCATGTAGAGATGGTCACTTGTACAGCTTTGAATGCAGATGAAATCAATAATACTATCTGAATGCTTAAAAAAAGAGGAATTTATATTGAAACCTTCACAGAACCCAATACACAACAAAATATCACATGATACTAATGTTAGAACAATAATTTTATTGATACAGGAGAGCAGGTAGTACAACATCTTCTTACAATCGAGTCAAACTTGAAAGCATTTCTTTCTTTCTATGTTATTGTAGTTGCATGATTCTACACCAGGCCCTACCAATCTTAGCTACTCAGTTCCATACCTAAACATTAATGAACCCAAAGACTCAGGCACTATTGAAGAAGGGCAGTGTATCCGTACCTCACCGGCAGACTCCACTCCAATCACCTTCCCTTCCTCATCAAACTGTATCTTACATCCCTCCTTATCCAGCATGTAGGTTCCACCGTAGATAGCACTCAACCTACGGTAGACAGATCACAGTCAGGACAGTGCACATTTTTTCATTTATTCAACTTATTATACTAAGCTGAATTAAAATTCTGAGAACCAAGAAAAGAAATCTATGTGGCCTTAAAACAAAACAATGTTACTCAAGCAACTGGATATGATTTTGGAAACAGTCAGACGCTTCAGGTAGCATCCACTACCTTTCGTCAAAGCATGTGAAAAATTGTACATTTGTAAAGCCTTGCTTACTAAGAGAAGTACATGTAGTTTACCTGGCAAATCCCTGGGGCAGCTCTCCGAGTCCATACAGGGGGTACAGGTAGGGAGTCTTGCCATAGCGAGCAAGGGACTCACTGTCAACATTACAATAAACACGTTAGCACTCCTTAACTGTTAGGTTTATCTTTAACATGATATAACAAAGCAGAGGACATTTTGGGAGAAAAACAAGCATGGGAAAAACGCATTTCATACACAGTAGAGGCTAAAATACAATATAGCAATTTAGCTATATCTAACTATAGCCTGCAATGGCCAAATGTGATGGAGATATGTACCCTTGATTGAGTTGCTGCTGAGTAAAGTTTTAATCAAAGATAGCAGATGTAGAATATAATCATACAACACATAGATGACCTCACCTGTAGAGCTTAATCCTCCGGATGGTATCAATACAAGACTGCTCTTTGTAACTGCGGGAACAGAACAGGCAAATATATAAGGGAAGATACAATATTATAGAACAGTTTAAGAGTACAGGGTGTCAAGAAAAGAGTGCCAGTTCCTATACCATCTGGTTGGTTTATTGGCTGTTTTAGATATAACTGAAATATAACTGCCAGACTGTGAAAAGGTTTGAAGTACAGAAAGCTGTGCTTAAACTAGAAAGGTAACATTTGCAAAGCAAATGCATCATGTTTACCTTCACAAAATCTGCTGTTAATTCTTACTCAAACACATTCATATATATGGTGACAGGAGTCTAAATCCCTCCTGCTATAAAATTGCAACATGATGTAACCCAACAATAGTTACCATGGTGATAGACCGTCTGGCCTAGGTCATTGACCTTTTGTGTTTGGAAAAGAGGAAACTAAGCAGAAACAATATGTTTTGCTTCGGTAAACATAAAAATGTATAAGCTCACTACAAAGGGTCTTTAACTTTAAAAACAGATGAAGATGCGTACTTGTCATCCCTCCACAAGGCGAGGGCATGTCCGGTGAAGTCGGCTGTGTTCTTGTCCAGGCCGAAGTGCGTGTACACCTCCTGCATGGTGGCTTTCGCGATGTCGATGTCCCCGAAGGTCATTGGGTTGTTCTCGTCAAGGTCGTTCACCCATATCAGGAACTTGCGGTAACGACGCTTCTCGAACATCCCCATCAAACCTGGCGAACAGACGGCGGAGAAATCACTACACATGCAGGGAGCAGTTATTGAGGATTTACAGAGAGTACTGTAAATCCTGTAACTTGTAATCTGACTACTATAGTACAGAATTGTTTCAACCATGAATTTAAAACACTGTGAAAACTATGCCCTACAGTAGCTTTTGTTTCTTCATCTGTCGCCAACCTACAAAACTATTCTACCCGGTACTGCTCTACTACAGTAAGATAGTCATTAATCATGCTAGTTACTAGTAGCTCATAATTCAGTAAATATGCCATAGCCCCATGAAATACACAGTAAAAGTCCTAAAAAGACTCCTAAGTCCCCAAAAATAGTATGCAATAGGGCCTAACAGTAACAGTATGTACAACCTACTTTGTGTTTTATTGGTAAACCAGATTAACTCAAATTGAAATTGAAAGACACAGTTCAACACAAGTATCATGCTTTTAGCATACTTTTAGCAATTTGTCACCACTCGCCTACACCAAAAGACCTTTCTCTGTATTTGTGATTATGGTCATGAAAATTACATACACACCCACATATAGGTCTAACTCTCCTCGGTATAACCGACAATAATGGTAGCCATAATGTCACAAGCAAACACACCACAGTTAAGGTACTTTCACGATAGCAGTAATTTCTCATCATAATTGCCTTAATCTTTTGCATGTGATTGCATTGACCTGTGTAATCTGATGTCTAATGCATTGATGTTGTGAACATCAAGACTTGCTTCCTCATATTCGTCTACGTACTTCAAAATCACAACAAGCAAGATTCACAAAATCAAACTTTTCAGGCATGTATTGGAAAAAAAATGAAAGCATGTTCCACTTTGGGCTACATTTCTATATCCAAGATATTTCAGCCAATGATTTAAATGTTAGTACAAAACAAATCACCAATGATTAGAGTATAAAAACACCTTTTCCTTTGGAATTTCCAACACCACATAACTGTTATTAACTTTCCCCTTGCTCCGAGTGAGTTAAACGTGACAACTCCAACATCAACAACTCCAAGTACAAATGTTACAGGTTTCATTCAGTAGTACTGTTCATATGACAAGTGAGAACACACCACACCAGAGTTAGTATTTGGGACTCACTTGTTGATAGGGCCTCCTTTTCTGTAACGGGTACCTTGTGAACTTTGCCGGCTTTGTACACATAGCTACCTTCACATGACTTGAATTCTAGATATCTGGTCACCCCCGTGTGAATCAACAGCTTTACAAGCATCCCTGGAAAGAATGGTGAGAAAAAAGAAAAATATTGTACATCACGGAAGACGGATCGAAACACTTACTGGATGCCAGGGCTTCCTGCTCTGTGGCAGGGACCTTAAAGATTTTGCCATCTTGATACACATAGCTGCCCTCTACGGACTTGAATTCCAGGTAGCGGGTGACGCCAGTGTGGATAAGGAGCTTGACAAGCATGCCTGAAGGTACAATGGCCAGTTGGACAGATGACAGAATGGGGACGTGAGGACAGGAAGAGAGACATGGGTTAGTAGAAGTTCAGGTAGGAGATACGTGACTTGTCATCCCTATCAGGGCTCGAAATACATACCGCCTGCACGTGGAGTTTAATGCAGGTAAAATTGGAGTTGTGCAGGTATTTCTGTTTAGACTACCAGCACCGGTCCATGCACTGGGTTTATATACAAATGTAGGTATATGTCGACTTTTATTTGGTGCATGGACTATAACCACTAATGTGAAGTATACAAGAAACAATGGTTTCTGAACAGTTTTCAGTATGTTTGACCAGTTTGACCCAGTGTTGACGTCACACTTCAAAGAAGCCACGTGACAAGCTTCACTGGGTCAGTCTACTGAGGAAGACCAGAGTGACTGGTCGAAAGCTCTAGGTGAGAGAATTTTTTGTGTTGGACCAAAAGTTTTAACTTTAAACATGTAACTACCAACACAGATGAACTTTCATGATAGTATAAGAAGTGATTTTGGAGTTTTTAGTATGCTTTCTATACTCTCAGTGGTACAGCTAAAATTTGTCTGGTGCAGGTTATTTTCAATGTTTCCTGCAGGTATGCAGAAAAAAAAAAGGATTTCGAGCCCTGCATCCTTTTCTTGGTGACTGTCGAGTGCGTGTTGTTGTTGAATCAACAAGGCTAATCTAGTAATCACAATCAAGTAATTTCTTACAATCCCAAACTTTCCATTTCTTAAAGATTGACCACATTAATTTATCATCGGTTTCTAAGACTGAGGGTGAGACGAGAGGGAAAGTAACGATGGTGAACATGTGTGTCTCCAGGATTGGACAGTTACTCAGTCAACCTTCAAGAATCATGAAGAGTGGTAGAAGGACTTTTTTCCAGTGCTCTGCAATATTGCAGATGACTTAAAATTTTGTTCTGCAATTTGGAAATACTTTCTGCAAATACACAAGCCTCTCAAAGTAATAATGTCATGTATTTACATATAGCTTTGTAGTGATTACTGCAATGTTATGGGGCAAAATATGAGCATATTTAAGTTGATTCAGAACCAGAATCTTTTTTTTTTTGCAAATCAGAAAAAAATGAGGTGAATCCGAAAACTAACAAATTAAATTGGTGTGGCCTAAGGTTGATGTAAGACAAGAAATCTGTAACTGGTCTGTCAGTGGGCAGCCTGAGTGACAAACCTCCATTCAAATCTACATATTGGTATCAAGTGATCAATGATAGAATGATACACATTCATAATTATTATCGACATAATTTGCAGCAGAATCAGAGATTTTTACATGTGAATCCGAGATTTTACATGTGAATTTTCGAACGCTGCGCCAGGAATCGAACTTTGTTTTGAAAAAGTCAACCTCCAGGACTGACTGAGACAGCTCACAAGTGGGTGGTGGTGTTACTGCACTGCTGGCCCCCCCACCCCGAGGGAATATTGAACTAAGGGCCGAAATTCCCCATGACGGGTGGTGTTCAACTGATGAACCCACTGGTGACGCGTACCGGTACCATCAAATAAGGTGTGTTTTTTATGTTTACCAAAGGAAAACATATTGTTTTGCTCAGTTTCTTCTTCTTCTTCTCCAAACAGTGACCTCTGACCTGACCAATGACATGATTTGTTGACGTCTGCCACCATGGTGACTGGTGTTGGGTTACATAATGTTGCGATTTCATGGTCTGCTCTGCTCCTGTCACCATATACCAGTGGTACATGTATGTGAATGTATTTGAGTAAGAATTAACAGAGCAGACCATGTCCAAAGGTAAACATTATGCATTTGCTTTGCAAATGTTACTTTTCTAGTTTAAACCTAACTTGTGTCACGAGGGAAAGGCGTGTGATGATGTAATCAGTCTGTGAGAAAGGGAGTCTCTCGGGTTGACTGAATAGCTTTTACAGTGACATGGAATGGAACATCAAAGTACAGGTACAACAACAGAGGTAGTCATGTTGTGATGACAGGAACATGAAATGTTTCACTTGAGTCTCAGATCATTGTTTATGTGAGTATCAAAGAACAAATCTTCCCAACTTGCCATAGTCATTCTTGTTCAGAATTTCAGTTTCATGCAGTTTTGTAAAACTAGTTTTTCATTCTTTATCTGATCAGAAACAACCTGAGACCAATTGGCCATTTTTTTTAAGAATGTGTCTTGGAGGGCAACCACAGAAATCAAGTCAATATCACTCCCTGAAAAGAAGTTGTTAAAAAAAATCATTTCAAAGGCTGAATAACAGATCATACAAATATACTGTTCTGAACAGTCTACATGTACATCAGACTATGTTTTCACAATACACACGAACAATACAGTACCAACTTCACCAACTGTCACAAACCTTGTGGTGAAACAAAAAAAGTTAATATCTTGATAAAAACAAACACAATAGATTATCATTCATCGATCATGCCTATAGACATGTTTCGAAAATTCAGAAATACTTTCTGCAAATACACGCTTTAAAGTATGACATATACAAAATTGCAAACATTTTACATGCAATTGCAGGTTGCTTAATTTTTCTTCTGCAATATTGAAAATGTCTCTGCAAAATGCAGACTACAGATGCCACGGATGTTTCTTACACTGATAAACAAATGAGAAAAATGGCTGCTGTGTTCTGCCGGAGCTACTTTACCGTTGGCCATGAGGAACTTGGGGATGAGATCCACGTTCCAGTCCCTGCCACGACCCATGGTCTCCGGCGGACTGCCCAGCCCGAACTTCTCATACAGCTGTGGGGAGAAACATAAAAAAAGGTAAGGCCTAGGAAAAAAAAGTTGTGTTTCCTGTTTCGGTCCTGAAAAATTAGGATCAGTAGGAAGGATTTTATCAGTCAGTCAGATCGTGGAGCTAGAAAAGGTTGATCAGCTCGAAAATTTATGTCCCTTGCATGGGTCCACCCAAAAAAAGTCTAGGGTCGGCAGTTTTTTCTAGGGTTGGTCGGGAAACAGGAAACACAACATTTTTTTCCTAGGCCCTAGTGCCCATCCATCTCCTTCCACTGCCTTTTGCCTCCCCAACCGATGTCAGGTACGGTTTTGACACCTGGGCATACATCATATTACATATACATGATAAAAAAAACATCCGAAAATAGAGATGATAATATGAGATGATTAGATTTACGGAGATAATTTTCTCAATGATCACTGAAAACCATCTGAAAACAGAAGTCGGTACAACTCAAGTCTGTTTTATTGCAGGACTAATTTTATTTTCCCAATAAACCAATTATCCATTCATCTACCCAACTATCAGATCAGACACTGCTTCTCACCTCTTCCAGTGGAGTAATGGATGCACTCTCCCCGCCATAGTACTTGTTTCTGTCCATGTGCAGGACCTTCTTCCCACCCACAGACAACAAGCCGCTCAGGATACATTCCTGTGCACAGATGTACATTGTCAATGTTAGCATGTCCTTGGCCAGGACTGTCAGTCAGTCTGAGCCTCCATATAGCATGCTAAAAACTGGGGGTTTTGGGGGTCATCAGGGTCTTTGGGAGCTTTTATGTGCTATTTTCTGATTGCATATAGACAACAAACATAGCCGGCCTGGTTCATTGAATTACCCCGTTTTTTTATTAGAAGTGGGCTAATCAGAAAACAGCCAAAGACCACCAACCCCCAGTTCTATAAGCCTGCTACGGAGGCTAAGTCAGTCTAGTATTCTGCACCAGTGCAGGGTCTTCACCAGCAACTTGACTGAAAAAATAATGGCCATCTAATGACAGAAAAAAATGCTTATTTGATGGATGAATGTCTAACATAAAAGATGTTCAAAAGTAGGTCAAATCACAAAAGGTGGTGGTAAGGACGTGCTAGAATTTCCTTGGGGGCATGTTGGCCCTGGAGCCAAGGAACTAGCCTGTGTAGGCCCTGGAAACAGTCTGCCATCCAGGCTAGACAAAACCTTGCACATGACATATACTGTTCGCTACAGGCCCAGGGTTCTGCTTCTAGCCAGCTATAACTTTTTCCCATCATAATCACTATGCCCGTGCTCACATTCTGGCATCATTCGATTTCAATCAATCATGTACCAATTTTGTTTTGCCAACATGACAGGATGACACTGGCTAAAACCCTGCAGGATCAGACAGCTGTGACGAACTAGCTGTTTTTGTGACATTTCACTGCTGGCATTTCTCAACCTTCAATGTTTGATCCAACTGTTGCCTCCATCAGTCTTTATGTCTTACAAATTAAACACATTGGGACCAGGACCATGGCTAGACCTAGACGCATTCCTTTGGCATATCAGAGAGCCTGTATCTGTGTCAGACTGACAGTACAATTCCAAAGATGTGCTGTCCTAATATGCAGATATAACAGAGCTGTTTATGTTGAGGGTTAAAATTGTGACATAGACCCGAAGAAAGCTTCATTGATGACATTTCTAAGATTAAGACATAATGGACAGATAATATTTTCTGTTTGTTACAATATGTCCATCAATGACCAAATCATGTTTTCTGAGGTTAAGGGAAATAAAAAAAATCCAACGTAGCAAACTAGTCTACCAGTATGTTTCTCCAGATGTAACAGGGATTGAAATACATTTTTTTTGTAAACAGGATTTTAGAAAGTGACTCTCACATAAAAATTGTGATAAGGGTACAAATGAACAAAATGCTTCTTTGCTCTTATTCTCGAAAAGGTGAGATTTCCTTCTCTACTATGGCATTCCATCCCACTGAAAATGAAAGTGTTTTTTGTCATGATTTTTTTTCTAACAAATACCGATATTCATTATTGATGCCAATGGATTTTGATCATTCCTGCCAGCTTCTGGCTTTCCGCTGTCAAGTCAGCCAAGTACCATATCAGAGGAGGAAAGGCCCCGAAAGCCCTCACCTGATGTTATCTTACATGACACATTACAAGGGATGTACATGTACCTTCAGTTTTAAGGGAAAGACAGGCAATTATATGTCTACCAACATCACACAGTGAACTGTGACTGAAAATTTTGCTGTTACTGTTTTTTTTTTTGCTCAATGGGAATAGGGTACTAGTAATTTGCATATTTTGATGCAATTTTTTCACACAAAGAACTGTTTCACACATAATTTTTGGATAACCAAGAAACTCTAGTCTAACCCTAAATTCTCTTCATACTTCAACTTACGTAAAATTTCCCCATTTTGGCTAATTGAGATAAAACTTCTGATAACCAGACAATGAAATCTAGCTACCAATGCCACTATAAGAAATGAATCTGGACAAAAAACAAGATAACCTGATTTAATCATTTCACGCATATAATGGCCTTTGTTTAATAAATGCCCTGGTTGGGACAATGATCTCAGCTCTGTGGCATCTGACTGGTGATTTCCATGCAAAAGGCCAGAGTCAAAAACACTATTGTTAGGTGCCATCTGCCTATGTTTTTGTTGGCCCAGGACTATACAATGGAAACTGACATCACTCTTCTGAAAATGGGTACATATCAGGGCTCGAAATACTTTTTTCAGCCAGGTGGCACATGTTGCCACCTGAGTCAAAAGCCAGGTGGCGCCATCAGTATTCAAGTGGCAACACTTCCAAGTTATCATTTTCTTCAAATCTGCTACTTATATCTATTACGTTTTCTTCTAGTTAACTACTTAAGTTTTATGTTATAAAATAAAGTTATATTCTGACACTAGAAACCAATAAATTCGGAAAATTTCACGGTAATGTTTACAAATTAACCCTTTAAAAGTACGAGTGAATTTTTATTTCTGTCGTTGCCGAAAAAAATTTTTTCATGCGTGTAATACTAGTAGTAGTACATGTATCTTGGACGCTTGGATGCTATCTTCACCTTTGACCACATTGTTGGAAGCAGCGTCGGCCATTTTCATTCTGTCTTTCGAGCTGTTTTTTCCGACAAATTTCAACCGTTTTAACATTTTACGGCCTCAGAAACTCATATAACGACGAAAACAAGTTGTAGTTGTTATTTTCATGCGTAAAATTTCTTCTGGGGATGGATTATTTTTCCGCCGAGCCGCCGAAAACTTAGCGTCGCATGCGGTCGGTCGGGCGGCCGGCAGGATTTTGTATCGGCACGCTTTGCATGTAAACAAGGACAGTCGGAGTTGTTTACATGAAAATTGTGTTGTGAAACGCCAGCGAGGTGTCTGATTTTCTACCAATAAAAACGTTTTCTTTGTGGCGTCATGGCGAGATCGACAATTCATCGACAATTCACAAGATTGTGCCGACAATGGGGCCCGATCCATGCGATTAGCGGCTCGATCCACGCAAATTATAGGTGGCGCGCTGCGCCACCTGAGTTTAGGAATAAGTGGCGCCAAGCAAAATCAGGTGGCGCCGCGCCAGTGCGCCACCGGGTATTTCGAGCCCTGCATATAGACATCAGGCCACATGATCAAAAGCCACACCAATTTGATTTGTTGGTTCTCAGATTTTTTCAGAAAAAATATGAAGTGAAAATATGGGCGAAAAAAAAAAAATAGACCAAGGCATCCTATGATAGCCCCAAATGGCATGATAGGAGCCATGAAGTCAACATATCAGGCTGGTTTGTAATATTCAAACATTTAGGTTCAAACCTTTTATCAAACCACTGCATTGACAGTTGGAAAACTGTAACAACTCTGAAGAGAAGGGACTTCCTTTAACTGTTGGGACCAAAATATGAACCTTTTGGTGTTGATTCAGAGGCAGAAATGCATTTTTTTTTGCAAATCAGAAAAAAATGAATCCGTGAACCAACAAATCAAATTGGTATGGCCTTAGGAAAGTGTTCATGTATGTAAATGAGATGCATATCTGATCATGACAACAGGATGCTGACATATCCTAAAATAGACAAATGCACAAAAAGTCCAAATTTCACATCTCATTACGCTTTACCTACATGATTTAGGAAAAGACACAAAGTTAAGACTGTAATTTGTAAAGCCAAAAACCCTACAGTCTAGGCTCAATGATCAAAAGTCACCCAACATGCTAGTACTAGTAGTAGGTCATGTCATGGCTTCTGCCTCATGATAATGCAAGACCTACATCCGACATGTCATACCATGGTAGCTATCCAAACAACTGTAAACAAATATTAGCACGAGAATTATCCAGAAATTATAATCTTCTGTGCTATTATAAACACGTCTCCTGGGGTATCACAGAGAGGTACTAGGCTGTATCTCCGAGCGACAGACAGACGGGAAAGCTGACAACGTTTCCTGGCAATACCATGGGACCACACCCCTCTGCATCCCCGACCCTACCAAACCCGGTCCCTACCACTGCCTATCATCACCATTGCATCAGCTCATTATCTGCTATTCTTTCTATGAGATTAGGTACAAGTGAGTGATAATCAAAGCATAATCTGACGTTGGGACAAAGTGCAATACCCTACTTTCAACGTGGCACCCTGAGAAAGGACATAGTACACTGTTCATGGTAGCCGATGTAGGTGCGCCTCGGCATACTGATATAATTTTTCTATACCTGCCCATGCCACCTGCTATATCATTACTAAAATGCGAAAGCTCTCGCAAGAGTCCCGGCTAGGACATCTAGGTTGGTAGATTTTCAATGATCTGCCACGAGGCTATGTTGGAAGTGGTTCTTTTAAAAGGGCGAAAAAGCCTAAACAGTATAGCTACCCACCTCCCCATCCCACCCCACCTTAGCAAAAATGTGGCGGGGCGACGGAGAGCCGGCTTTTTCGGCGACTTTCCCCTTCGCCTACCGTCATCGTAGAATCTGTAGAAGCAGAAAAATACCACTTATAGCTACCTTGAGACCCGTGCCAAGCACAATCACGTCGTAGGTTTCATCCATGCTGACTTGAAGGCAGAGGAAATAGGCCAAAGAGGAACCAGCCGATCGCCTGGTCAATGGAACCCAAGATGGCGGATACCGATTCACTCACTTCGCAAAATCATATCCTTGCACACAAAAGGGGTCAATTTTTAGGGCTCCCCTATAGTAAATATTTCATCAGATTGGAGTTGTAAATATCATATATACTAATTTGGGACTATAAATGATAAAAATTCAAGTTTAAACAGTGGTAAAAATGATAAAAACATTTGTGGCGGATGGATATATTTATCAGTGAAAAAGCACCAATTAATGAATTATTCTCGTAATTTGTTGTCCTGCACAAAATGTGGATTCAGGATCGACTGTGAAGTGCACACTCCGACAGTTTGCATCTTTATTTACATCCCCAATAACGACAGGACATATCAAGGATCGCATATACAGAAGAGCGAAGAAAAATATATTGTTACTTTTGTAGTTGTCACGTGTAACGTGCAATATGAGGTCATCTGACACATGACGTCACGTCGAGACGTCAGGGTATTCTCCAAGCAGATGTGTGCGGCTTCGGCTTGCTGTGAACATTTCCGAATTTTTGCGGTCGGCTTCTGTGCAAACTATGATAGTGTGAAACGAGCATCTGCTTCCTTTATATCTTAAATATTTTGTCACCAAATGGGAATGAGGAAAGGGATTGCGTTGCGAATCTTTTCGGAATGCAGGCAAGCCTGATGCCTTGCCTTGATCCTCAAAGTTTCCAGCCATGGAAATTTGAAAAGAAAACAGCAGGGAGATATCCAACGTTAACATCCCTTGCCGGTTGAAGGATTCTTTGCCCTGTGACAGGGTATACCATTGTATTGTACCAGTGTTTTGTCTGTTTTCAAGTGTTTCAAGTGTGTTGTTAGTTCTCAGCACCAAGGACAGGTATGTTGTAGCCTTTGTTACACACTCTCTTGCTGTAAGGGCCTGATTGGGTGAAGCATAATGAAGCCAGGCTGACATTTGTTGGTGTATTAATAATAATATGTGGATAAAAGCTGCTCCAAAACATCAATATTTTTTTTTCAAATGAACAAAGTACTTCATTTACACATATGCACAATACACCCTTTGACCCATTTAAGAACTAAGGTGTACCATTTCAAATGGTAAAACGAAAATGGTAATAAGCACAATGTACTTCATAAATTAAGAACAGACTACTGAATGATTCTAACACAATTCTGACAAGCCGAGCATGTTAAACAATACAACAGAAAAACTACACTGAAATGTGTCATATTTATTAGCATAGATTTATTTGACAAAGTACGAATTGCCCAATATTCTCTCCAAATAAGCTGCCCGAATGACACCTTTAAGTATGGCATGTTGTGATGTCAAACCATTGACACTGGAACTTACAGTCCAGAACCTATTACTGATATATATTGATACAGGTTAAGCTGGTATCAGTACACCAACACTGCGAGAATAGAATTAAACACAGAAATGTACAAAATAACAGCAGTCCAGATACCAGACATCCAATCTGAATCCAATCTGAAACTTTTTTTACATAATTCTTATGAGTTTTGTTTCATTGTGGTCTTGAAGATGTAGTCACTTCAGAACAACAGTTATCACCAATAATACTGCAACTTACTTGGAGTGCAAGTAAATAAGAAGCCAGCACCATGCATAAAGATGTGTTCTAAGCAGACTAGCTCTGTACTGCTGAAGCTTGCTTGATTTTTGACTTCACTATAGTATTGTGTAAATTTTTTGTTTTTTTCCAGCACAATATTCAACATGATTGAAGCTACGAACCCTGTGTTTTTGTTCATTCCAAACACAGAAGTACTTTTTTCAGAATGACACACCCTAATTTATGGAATAAATCAAATGAAAACACCGATTCCTCGATTTGAACAGGGCACGGTGGTTCAACCAAGTATTTGTTTCGCGTTTTGACAAAATAAACTGTTACAAGTTCTTGTGTGTCAAGACATTGATACATTTAAACTTATACACAAAACTGTTACATCTCATGTCAACAGTTATACAATACAGGCACATGCCAATGTAGACTTGATACCATTAAATCATTGGAAAAACATGGACTGAAAACAACATACATATCCACTGAAATAAACCAACATTCTGGTAGTTACGTAGAGGAGATCACTTGTTGTCCTTGTCGATCAGCAGTTCAGACAATGCATTGTGCAAGACACTGGTGTTACTACACATATTCTTGTCCTTCAACATTCCTGTAGTATGGCTGTGAAACCTTGTAATAGCACTTTTCTAGCTTCTGTAATCAAATCACCATACACGTGCCTCCCAGTTAGATTTGTCAGCAGCAAACATATTATTTTGTTTTCTAGTTAGTTGATCAAAGCCTGTGTTATCTCCAACGGCAAGTAACATTTGTCATCAGTTTGAGTACAGATACTGAAATGGTTGATACTGTCCATTTAAACTACATACATGTACCTGATTTGGATGTTACACCATATACATAATGCACATTCATGTTTGTTCTAGCCTCTTTGTCTCTGGCTTAACACAGGATATCATTTCAATACATTGTAGTAGCAACCTTTTTCATACTACAGTTTTGGGGTACCCAATACATAGCTCACACCAATTTATTTTCTCTTTTGCTTTTTGGACATTTTGAAGCAAAAACTGAGCAAAAACATCATTTACCAGACACCTTTGACCCAGTGTTGACGTCACATTTCAAAGAAGAAATGTGATGAGTCTCACTGGGTCAGTCTATTGAAGAGACCAGATGTGTTGTGTTGGAACAAAAGTTTTAACTGAAAACAACTGAGCCAGGGTCCCAAGATGAAAACAGCCGGCTGTGAGCATAACTTAACCCTGACTACATTCACTGCCTGGAACTGTGTGTATCAAGGTACAGACTTTCCCTGCAAACTGTTTTCAATGTTGGTTTCCAGTTCAGCCTTGTCCGCCTTGAAATAATAAATCAAATTGGTGTGGTGTCATTGTTATCAATCAAAGATGTCTTGATGATGATGACTTAACAACCCCTATGTAGCTGTCAGCATAAAGTAGCATAAATGTACTACGGTAGCTTCCTTAATTTTATACAGTACAGAAACCCAAGCAAAATCTCGTTGCTTACACAAAGTTTATGGCAACACATTGTCCTGTATTTAGTATACACAGTTTATATTGTGGAGCAGCATTTCCCTGTCTTGGGAATATGACCAACACCAACAGTCTTGGTTTTCTTTTTTTTATAAAATTCACATTCAAATTCTTTTGCATCAGCGATCACTTGAGGAACAAGTTCTGCTACAATATGCAGCAGCAGCAAGTCAGCAATAAGCTTCTTAAAGTCAGTAGCATAATCTTGGAAAGGAACAATGATATACATGTATCTCTCAGGGCTCTACCCAGCTTTAAATCTTTTTCCATCATCCCAGGTTCATGATCGGACCTGGGTGGAGAGTGCTCACAAACTAAGGGGTTCCAAGACAATTTTTGGATTTTCAAGCCTTTAAAAATTCAATTTCCCACATTTTGAGGGGCAAATCACAAGGTTGAGAGTGGTTGTTGGTGGTTCTTTGGATGTTTTTAACCAAGATTTTTGCCAATTTGTCAAGGTCGACCGATTGGTTTGAAAATTTTTCCGCCACATGCCACAAAGTTCTTGCAATTGATGGAAAAAATTGGAGCTGGCTAGAGCCCTGGTTATCTCAGTGCTATGGCACCATCCTGGTTAGACTAGTGGCTGGTCCTGTCCAGTTTGTGGGTGTCAGAATGTGATGAGGTCCACCAGGTTCCCCTTGGGCTGGGCCATGTGTTCAGGGAAGAATGCTACCAGGGTGTCAAATAGCTGGGGAAAGAATCATCATATTATTTTATTTTTATTTCTTCATTTCTTTATTTGTACATAAAAATACATAGTGTAGAACATAAACATTGGGTGTGTACATGTAGGAGAAAGACTGAAACCAATATGGCCTATATGGATATAATAACTTAACAATAACAATAATATGATAACTTAACAGTAACAAATATGTAACTATTCAGAGAATGAATGTTTTCACACACAAATTAATGACACTTGCTCTTTCTGTGCAAAAGAAACCTTTGGATTCGCAAAAGAAGCACAGAATACAAAGCACCATGTATACAATGTATATATGTCCCCAAATGGCAAAAAATTTTACCTGTGTTCTGCCAGGAAAATGATCATCCACATCAGTAAGGACTGGAAAAATAAGTTGGAGAAACAGAATGATAAATTAAGGCACATCCAATCATGTTCTCAAATTTCTTCAACAATACAAAAACATATTTCTACCACTCAAAGCCTTCATTATCATCAACATTCAAAAGCCCCCATTCACTGACAACTGGATGTGGATAAAAGACAACATATCAAAGCACAAATGAACTTACAGTGCATGTTGTATCCATCAGCTATCTCCTCCTTGGACTTGAAAAGTGTTGATGCCAGCTGCTGGAACTGAACACACAAACATGCGAGACATGTCAACTTCAACTGTTCCAAACTGTACTAGTGTAAAGCTAACATTGAACCTTCCATAACTCAATGTTACACTAATATGGTGTTCACAACTGAAACATTTCAGAGGGTGGCAAATTTCAATTGAAACAAAAAGTTTTATCAATTAGCACACTGAAGTAGCCATTTGGCTTCCGCTTCTATTTTTGAATATTCTACATGTATATTTGCAAGAAATGCTTGATACATATGATGACAAATAGTGCTGCCAACTCTGTTGAAGAATTTTTGATTATCTGAGGGTAACTTACTGAGACTTGTTATTTGATTGATTGATTGATTGATTTTGAATAAAATTGATTGATTGATAGATTATGGAGTTAGGCAGCAGGGAAAAGGTTAAAAAAACAGCTGATCTCCCTACCTCTTACACTTCATGCAGAGGCTCAGGCTTCATCTTATTTTTGGCCTGTTTTAGTCATTTTATCGGGCTCTCTATTTGTACTGGTATCTTTTTTTATGACCCTTGGGGTGGCAAATGGATAAAGCCCTGCCAATTTGTCTTTGCAGCCACCAAAAAACAGCTGATCTCTGTACCTCTCTGGTTTCTTCATCGTCCTCATGATCCACGATGGAGGCGAGGTCACACTGCAGGAACTGCAGGGCAGCCAGCGGGTCTGCAGCAGCTATCTCCTGGAACCTGCAGCACAAAGGATGTTAACATTAGGGCTGTGCACCTAATACCTGCAGCTGTCTGTATATTTATTTACTATAGGTAAAGGTCTGGACTTGAGCATTTTGTGTACATGTACATGTACCTGAACAAAATGAAACACTAGTGGACCTGTAGTCCTGAACTTAAACTTGTGCTCCTATCATCAGCCTCCATCCATCTCGGTAGAAGATGGGCTTGTGCTCCCGTACTTGTACTTAAAATTAGTTGAGGTACACAGCTTACGTTAACATTATCTAAAGGGGCTGGGTCAACATGTGACAGGGAAGGCTATATGTCTGTAAACAAAATATCAACTACAGATATTATGAGTTCTGTGCCCATGAACAACACTAGCTATGAGTTTCCTTAGTGAGCCATGTGACATACAGTTGTACTCACTTGTGCCTCCGTATAAGGTATCTGCACCTCCGTAGCAGTTGTTCCTTGGATGCCCTACACAGCTGCAGAAAGGAAAAAACAGAGTTTTGAATAGTCTACTTTGTTCTTAATAGAAGAATTTCATACATGCCATGGAAAAACTTAAGAGCCAAGGCAGCAGTCAGGTGTCTCTAGCCTGTATGTAAGAGAATATGATAAAATCCCAAAGAACTACATGTATACACTGGAGCAACATTTACGTATCATCATCATACATTTGTATATACATTAGTCAAAATACAAGTGCCTTTTCCCACCTTTAAAGACCAGAAATCATCCAGCCTCATCTTGGGAGAGTTGGACTTCCCTGGATTCCCACCAAACAGATAGTGTACCTGCAAATCAGTTTACAAAGTTAACCCAAGTGTTGATAAATCCATCTTACAATTCTTGAAAATGTATCCTAGTGTGTACCATTTCCTGAGTACGGTATGCCATTTTGACCTCTCATCCTGCCTGCCAATCTTTCCCCCACGTGCCACCCACAACCTACTCTGTCTGGACAAGCATACACACAGACCCACAGAAAAACCACCCAAACAATAGTTATTTGGTATTTGAAAGTAATGCATTCAGACAACTTCTCCTTAGTCTGTTCACTGAGGAAGGCATTTCAGCACCAAGGAGAAGCTGGAATGTGGGAGATTGTGTACAGAACTAGATCACAAAAGTAGCATGCTCGAAGCAACACAACCCTGTTCTGTTTAGACTAACAGATACAGGGCTCTCCCAAATTAGTAATGAAGCAAGGGTGCTCCCCTTCTCCCTAAATCCTAGCACCTCTCCCAAAGTTTTCAAATTTAGAGTTTTCTCATATTATTTCCATGAAAACTCACTGATTTTTCATCAACCGATTAGAGAGCACCTCTTCCTAAGAATTTCTGGGGAGACCCCTGAGATATAATAGTCCATATACAAACCCACAGCTCAGCCTACCAAAACATAACTTCTGTATCCAGATGTGACAAGGCAAATCAGTGAAGCAGTGTATCATCTCTGTACCCACCTGATGGATATGATCGTACACCAGCTGGTGTGCAAACCTGGGACAGGGTTCAGCTGGATGACTCTTCCCCCACTGCTCCTTGTTCAAATGCTCATTCTTATATATACAAGACCTGGGCAGAAAAATATAGGATATACTTAACACAACACTCAAAAGCCTAAATAAACAATTTGTTTGAACTGCTATGGCAAACACTATAAGTGTTACAGTAACGCAAACTAGGTTCAATATGTAGAAGTCATCTATTGGCCTTGCACTGAGTACTTTTTTTTTAAAGAAAACTGTTCAATTTGAAAAATGTTGCAATTGATAGATGTAAACTGTCTGAACATATATGTGTGCATTTCTATCATGAAAGTTAATCCATACTATGTAGTAGTAAAAACTGGTCTAGGTGAGAACAATCCTCACATACATGTAAATGTAACTTTAAACATGTTTGCATTTCGTGTATCTAAACACAAAACCACCGTGGCATACCATTTCTTCTGCTTGATATCATACACCCAGAAGGAGTTTCGTACATTTTCTTCCCTCTTCTCCTTGTCTTTGCTCAGACCCTGGATCAAGAATAACACACCAAGAGACAATCAGGAAAGATTAGATTTCAAACATTTTATCATGCTGGCATTCTACTTTATTATTTTATTTTATATGGTGCACCCCCAAAAAAATTTGTGCACCCAATTTCTTACATTTGTAGGTTGGGTGCACCAGTACACCTATTCTCACAAATGAGTTTCGAGCCCTGACATGTATATCTTAATATACTATAAGGCAGTAAGACTGCTGACACTACTGTTATTCTCCCTCCACAACAGACACTTACTGACAGTACGTGGATCTCATCCAGCTCAGGATCGATGGTGGCGCGCTGGGTGAACCCGGCCGCCGGCACTGCAGCAAACACACATCAAATTTTTTGTATAATTTTCTTCATATTCACCACAAAACAAGGCTCATGAGAGCCACTCTGGGTTAGTGTACTAGTCAGTGAGGACAGATGTTGGTTGGCCTTTGACTTCAAAAGGCACTAGCGAGTGAAGCATTATCAGGCATAATAATGGGATACAAACGCCATGCTGATGACTTTGTGCAGCATACTAAGTACTTCATAAACTACTGTAAATGCAGATTATTTTAGAGGTGACCTCTTACTGCAAAATCATGACACAGTGACTTTGTCTTTTGTACTTCTATCAGGGTTTTTCTTGAAAAATTCAGCATGAGGGAGCAGATCGCAAGCATGGGGGGATTTTTTTTAATGAGAGTAACACAATTTGTAATGCTGGAATACATTGTTGTTTTGTTTAATTACTTCTTGCAAATGAGTAAAGATTTCTCTACCTTGCCCCTCTTCCTTCTTGGTGCCATCTGATATGAATTCCACTTCGTCTGTGTCCACATTGTAGGTGAAGAAGTCGTTCAGGTACTCTTTGGACCTCTGACCTGCAAAGATGTACAGCTGACGACGTTGCTGGAAAAGATAAGACAACACTCTTTTATTCAATGTCACAGACATGAATAAAATAAGAGACATGACTAATAAAAAGAGAGAGATAGGTAGATAGAGAGATAAAGATGTGCAGGTAGAGCTGTGTACCTAAACAAATTCAGATAGCTTTGAACAATGTTTATACATGTAACATTTCCCTCTTGACAAACCCAACACCAATATAAATCCAGTGCCTAAAGCCTACTTCTACAGGGAGAAAATTACACACACAAAATGCATTGAGTCTGATCTACAACCTAATAAAGATGCTGAGATCTCACTTGGGAATGGTGCAGAGAAATATGAATATTTGTAGGTGTTTGTGGAGGCTATGACTATGAGGGACTGGAATTTGTACATCATGGATTCCTTAGATACACATTATTTTTCTTATTTCTTAAAGAAAGTGAGAGAATCTGCAGATGATACATCAGAGCTCTAGCCAGGCAGAACGTACTGCGCCTGCACAAAACCCCAATTTTTCACGGTTTTTGTTTGATGTTTGGTCAACGTTGCATCAGAATTTTGCCTCTTGAGTGAGTGCAGACGATATTTTTTCTGACATAACATTTCGAAACTACAGACGGGATGCTAAGTTGACCTTGTATGCGCGAATTCGACCTTATATGACACATTCTGCGGAAGTGCTATACACAATACATTACAGGTTTTGCGCAGGTGCAGTGCCAACGTGCTAGTGAACTGGCCCTACCGTGTGGAACAGCATGGAGTGTCCGATCCTGCTCCTGATGTCCTGAGGGCCAGCGTTCCCTGAGTCCTCCCTCAGCAGCTTCCACGTGTTGGTGGGGCAGTGGTACGAGTACAGACCGCTGAACAGGGGCTCGTTGGACGACCTCTCCTCCCCCGAGCTCCCGCTGGTCAGGACGCGGCCCCCAAACACGTAGATCGTTTGCTTCTCCACGTCCATGCACATCTGGAATGGAGGAAAAAATTTTCTGAGCTTCCAGCAAGGCTTCTACATAGTTTAATTTAACTTTAAAGAAATCCAATACTTGAAATAATAACAGTAAAGGTGGTTTTTCTCATGTTTTTAAGCTCTCTTTTGCATTTTGTCTTCATTATTTGCTTTTCTCTAGGTACATGTATCCTAGAAAAAACGACAAAATAGAAAGCCTGACAAAGGCTAAGAAAACATACATGTACATGTAAAACAGGCTTAAACTAAATGCTTGAAGAATATATAGTGTCTGGCATCAACTTTACTAGGAGTAGCATTATTTATGTTACAGCATAATTCAGTGGTGTGACAGTCTCTGTATCTTTATAGCCGGTATAACTGCCCCTCGGCATAACACGCAGCATGGCACGCGGTCAACATGAGGGAGAAGAGATGCCTCACCTGGTGGTCAAAGATGAGTTTGGGCCCTCCCTCCTCAGCTGTGTTCTGACTGATCAACGTCCACTTATTGTTATCTATATCATAAACATAGAAGTCGCTCTTCAGGGTCTCCGAGGTGCGAAGGGAGGAGTCCAGATATCTGCCCAGCAGGTAGATCTGCCGGCGCTCGCCGTCTATACACATCTTATGGCACGACCGCGCACTGGGGCCATCCTACAGGCAGAAGAAAAAATGTGCAATAGTTAGAAACAACAAGAAGATTAGACATCCAGGGAAGTGATACCAGTAGGCAATTCAAACTCTACTGTTAGATAAAACATGAGGATTTCCCTTTTGAGTGACATCCACCACTCTTCTGTAGCTTCACTAGAATGAACTGACAGAGCTAGTCAACACTTATGTATAAGGAACTGGAAAAACAGTCACTGACTGGATAGTGTCACTGATATCATTATGTAAATCAACAACAATCATGGTACTTCTGCTATCACAGGCTTTTACAATTACAGGAATGGTAAAACGTTCTGTTAAATGTTCTTAAGATTTCTTAAGTTCTCTCTTTATTCCTGTCATCAATGACAGTCCCATGGACCTAACTCCAAGCACATGTTGTATTACTTATTAGTGTGATCTGCAAAAACTTACATCTTTTTCTGTATCCTTGGACAGACATGTCCACCGTGAGGCCGGTACGTTGTACTCCCACAGGTTAGACAGGTCCTGGGAGCCGTCCCACCCTCCAAACAGGTAGATGGTTTCTGTGGGGAAAGTGACAGCAAGGCATGAAGTATTTCACATCAGAAAAATCTCTGTCGTCATTTTTGAACAGTTGGAAGAAAATGCACATGTATAGCCTGGGTGCCAGACCCATAGCACACTGGACACAAAGTTTTTAAGAACGGGTCTGGTAGGAAGACTTAGGAAAGGCTCTCCAGCATAGGGAGGAGAAACTGTGATTGATGACCCCTCACACCATGCTCACTGAGATACTTTGTGTCCAGTGTGCTATGGGTCTGGCACCCAGGCTAGCATATGTACTGATATGATAGTGACCACATGATCTGCTAGCAGAAGAAGGCTACAATCTTCAGTAGCAAATATAAGGATAATGATACATCGTATCAATATGATAAAGATGTACATGTTTATGTGTAAGTTAGAAAAGGGTTCTACCTGTGTTGGAATCGATGACCATCTGATGACCACCTCTCATACCCGGCCTGTCTTCTTCTGAAGAACCTTCAGAAAACAAAGTCACAAGTTCACTTACAGATCATCATTGAATATCCCTTAAACGGATCTGTAGCATTAACCTCAACTTACACTATTGTTGCTTTACAATGCAACTACATGTACAGTATGTACCAAGTAAAAGTTGTGTATGTGGTTTATGTGGCAATGTATGTTCCTTCTACAACATTCATTGTACTGATAGTCTCTTGACAAGTGTTGTCATTAATTTTGTTCCAAATGTACTATTGTATCATCAATATTGACTTAGTCCTCTTCGCCCGCTTCCTAGAGCACAGGGTTTCAGTGAAAACTCTCCACCTCCCTTGGTCCCTTGCAATCATCTTCACCTCTTGCCACGAGGTGTTGCTGTTAGGTCCTTCCTGACACCTCTCTTCATATTTGATAATATGTGTATAGTACTACTACTACTACTGTGTATTGATAATGCAAAAGATACAGAGCTTTGACACGTGTAAACATATTGATCTATACAAGCCTATATATGTAACATAATCCCTACCATTGCAGACAGGCTCTATCAGTGTCCACTTTGGTCTGTACTCCTGCTGACTAATGAACTCATTAAACAGTCCATCTGTAAGGAAAAAAATACAACTGTTACAACAATTAAGGTGGTGAGAAATCTGACAACATTTGTCATCTTCTGTATCTGTATTGATCGGTATAGCCGGTGTAACCACCCTTCAGCGTAACACACCAGCTTGACCATCATCATCACACCATCTTCAACGACTAAACAGAAACCAACAACTGAGAAGGAAATAAACCTTTGCTTTGTACTCACCATGTACAGCTCTTTCAACAAGGGCCTCACAGGCATCAAAGTCACCTTGAACAACCTGATAAAACACAGAGATAGTTTAGTTTGACATATCCAATGATATACATACATACATACACTCACATGATTAAAACACTACTTTTCCAAATCAATGATAACATCAGCAAATGACAAATCCATTAATATAAATCATGTGGTTAAAACACTAACTTTCAATATCAACAAAAGATAATATCAACCCTGTAGGTGTTGTCATCTGCCTTGATGCTTGCGGTTGATTGATTGTAGGTGTAACAGTACCGATTATGACCAAAGGGATGTAAATGTACTTGCTAGGAAGACTTTACCTACCAAGTGATTATGCAGCTCAGTAAGGATTGGGTGCTCTAAGGCAACTTTGGTTTTCTTCTGCAGAGACTCGAAAGCCTCGTCATAGTTGTGTTGTCGGAAGTGCTTCAGACACAGTCGTATCGCCTGCTGCTCTCGATACTGTCAATGGAAAACAGTCAAACATAAATTAGTCTATAAATTAGTCCCCTACACTGTACATATCAAGTTATCTTAAATTCTACATTTGGTATCTATGACAAAAAGATCATGCAGTCAGTGACTGCACAAGAAGCTCTCACATCTCTTTTGTATCCGTGATATAGGCTCGTGTGGAGTATTCAGCTCAGAACCAAGACGAGAGGACCTGGGTTCCAATCCTGCCTAGTCACCAACCTTGTGCCATTGAGAAAGACACTTTACATGACTTTTCTCACTTCGCTCAGGTGAAAATAAGAATGCCAGAATGATCATTATCATGATTGTGGGCATTAAAGGAAAACCAAACCAAATCCATTGGTGTAACAAACCACCACATCTAATAATGACTATGATCCTATTTTTTAACTAATATTAGTAGCAGAAGAACTTACAGAGTTGTACCACTGTAGACACGGCTGCACCAGTTCAGGAGCGTCGTCCCCACTCAGTTCCACATACCACACACTGAAGTTAAAACTGGGGCCCCATGACATGATGGGGACTATGGATGGGACAAAATATCAATCAGTACAGAGAAGGAATACATTTAATATATACATGTAGTAAATACAGTGGCTTCCCACTGGGAGACGTAGAGTGGGACGGCCTTATAAGTTATACTACACTTTTGTCAATGTTACAGAGATGCTGGTCTTGCAGGGACTGCACTAGTGCTATGAGGGAGGGATAGAGCATACTGGAGTAACTTTATCAAGTGTACCTCACCGGATTAAAATCCAGAGGCATGATGATGATGATGATATAGTTTTAGCTGATACAACTTAATCTAATATAAGCATGCAGGCCACAAATGTTCTGATGTTCTGACAAAAGACAGCCTTAAAGTTAATTTAAACCTGAAAGTGAAAATCAATCATTTAATTGATCCTATCATGAAAGTTCATCTGATTTATTGATCCTACAGACAGTAATGCCTCATCTACCTGCCATTTCCAATACATATGAAAATTTACCCAATAATACATTTTGGGTTCAAGGTACTCACCTATTTTGATATATCTGCATGGAAAGAGCTGCCCTTCTATTTTACTCTTCAGGTCAAATGCTTCCTTGTTGTGGTCATTCTTCAGGCCACTGATAAAAGAGGTACAAATTCATGTAGGACTTTAAAACATGTACCACAGCAGTCAGTAGAGGCCTTCAGGTCTTCCTTGCCGTAAGGTCCACGCACCTCCTCCCCCCTCCCTCAGTGATACTAGTACCCCTTATGGGGTTGTTGGAGGGTACATAAAGTAAGACACTTTCCATTACGTGGAAGTCAATCCATACTGGTCACTAAATAGAATGTCCTTGCTAATGCTAATACATAGCCATGTTATATTTATCTTGTACTTGCCACTAAATGTATAACTGTACCTTAAAATTACTTTAATATTTCTTAAATTTTGGTGTTAACGTGTGAAAGTATCACAATATCATAAAAACACAAGTACACTATAAACCATTGACATCCAGATTTTGAGTCTTTAGAAGTTAGTTAGAATAGAAGTTACATGTAGTTAAAACTTTTGTTCTGTCAGCTATATATAATTACCTTTGTAAGAGTTCTATCATGTTGTCATCATTCAGTCCTCCGTACACCTTGAACTTCTTCAAGTTACATACATGTGTTTTTTCATACTTTCCGAAGGTAATACTGTACACGATAGAAGGTCTCTCCAGCTTCAGGGTCAGAAACTGCAAAAATAAAACAACTTGACTGTAAACACTGTAAAAACACAGCCTGTGCACGGGTACAAGTACATGTATCTAAAATTGGGTGCACTGCGTCAAAGACCAAGGACATGCAACTGAACTTGTGACATCATATTTTCATTTAACCACAAGTAATGATTTTACCACAAGTGCCTGTGGTACCAAAACTTTTTCATTGCTACCATATTATGATTGACAATGAAGCATGGATATCAGGTTCATTTTGTATACTGTACTTTTAATGTTCAACTTCAACAGATAAATGTACAACGTTTCACAAAGCTCCTAACTGACAGACATTTTCACTAATACCAGTAGATTAGATATTTTCTAAATATACATGTGACTTAGCAAATGCCATTCGTCAGATACCTTGCAGCAGATTCCTGTATTCTTAACGAAAGGTTACAAACAAATGACTAAGACACGAGGAATAAACAACAAACACGTACCTGCGGTGGGTAGTTGCTATCTGAGGACCATCTTGAACTCTGATCGTTTGGCTTGTCAACAAGGATGTTGCTAAAGATAGAGAAGACAACAAACGGGTTCAAAATCAAACTTTCTACGTGATCATTCCCTGGTTCATCTTCGTGCTCTGGGCAGTGGAATGCCGCAAATCTCGTCTCTTAAAAGATGATGGACCTTTTGGCAAACTATCAAGCTCCAAAATACGCGATGACAAGTTATTCGATACCAAATATGGACCATCTGTCAGATATGACGTTATGAGTTTGTTTTGGTTTCGGTCAAAGTTGTCACGCATACTACGGCTTTATCAGAGCACTACGACCGATCTGTGCTTCGCATATGTCATTCTGTTAGTATCTAATTAAGGCAGAATTGAACGGGAGGAGCAAAATAATTAATATGGCGCAATCATACGCCAACTGTCAAACTTGAGATCTCGGTAAGAAGATACCATATTTTCATCCGAAACAGCTCGGAAATGTACCCCTACGAAACAACAACGCACTGCAAAACGCGGCCAACGGAAGCTCGCAAACTCGACAAACCCAGCCCTACTCACTCGGGGACGTAGTTCGCGGAGAAACTTGACCATCGGTGAATCGCGTAGTTGAGTTTTTTCTGCAAAACTACTTCACTGGTCGCCATCTTGCTTTTCCCGCCATCACGTGACTTCAAAATTCCTTTCACGCATGCGCACTGCTGTGCCGCGGGGCACCCTGGGAAGGCGCTACCCCGTGTCGTTCTTTCCGGTTTTTGCGCGAGTGCAGATATGAAGGCGAAGGGAACGGTGAGAGAAAAACGCGATTTTTGGACAGTTATTCGCTAAAATATCAAACTAAACGTACACAGATAGTTAGATAAGGAACTCTTCTGTTATTTGAAGGGTCTGTATTGTTGCCATTGTCAAACATGAGCACCGAATGAGGTTTTCAAAGAGGGAAGGGATTTAGTCAGGAAAAAAAAAGATGGCGGCATGCATGTGGGCATTGCCATGTGTTAGGATAGGTGAACATTATCTCTGTATTAGAACATAGTCAGATAAAAATGGCATATTCAATGTTCCAATGTGAACTGTTGATGCTCAAGACAGAAGACAGCCAAGTGTAAGTTTATTCTAACACCCAGTGTCAAAACGTGGTCTTTCCCCACTGTCACTGTGCTAGTGGATATTTTGCAACTTTACAAAATGTATAGTATACCTTTACAAAATCGTCCGTTGAGTTGCTGTTGTACTTAGAATGTGGCATTTTGTTATTAAACAAGGTCTATACAGGTACAAAGAAATTGCAAACTGTTGTTAACATGTAAGATTACATGCATTTCTAATTTATCCTTCATGGTCCTTTTTAAGGTAACTCTCTAAATTACCTTAAATTAACTTGAAACATACTGGTAGCAAGGTACATGGAAATGTATATTTCACATGCTTTATTTGACTCAGTTTAAGGTATACTTTGAGCTTAATTGTCTATCGTTTCTCTTTCCGTACAGCTAAAAGAGTTCTGCGTGGTGGGGCGTCGTCTTCCCAGCAAGACGCAGGCCAGCCCACCCCTGTACAAGATGCGCATCTTCGCGCCCGACCATGTCGTGGCCAAGTCTCGCTACTGGTACTTTATGAAGCAGCTCAAGAGTGTGAAGAAGGCCAACGGGGAGGTCGTCTCCTGCCAGAAGGTGCAGAATCTTATCAATGATATTTTCAGTATTTGTAGTCATAAAATTTCATAATCATAATCATAAATGTAGGATACTAGATATGTCTTGTACAAGTTATAGTGTTGTAATGTGTGCCATACATCGTACCCTGTACAATGGTCCAGCAATGATGTTCATTCATTCATAAAGTTCATTCTTGTCAGTCACATTACCTATTGTGTGAAATTGTGCATTGAGTCATTTGACTTATGCAAAAATATTTTAGTGCTGTATACAATTTTTCTGTAGACAGTTACATGTAACATGCACAGTTGGTAGATGTAATGAATCACAAACCTGTTTATACTAGTATTTCTTGACAAAATTTCCATGTGTATGTATCACACTGTGTACGGTGTTGAATGAGTTAGGATTGTGTGAATACGTACTCAACTACCGGCACTGTGTATGACAAGTGGTGTCAGCGGTTAAATATTACAGCAGAAACAATTTTCCTAATGGAACCAATGATGTCCTCTTTACAGGTGAGGGAAAAGAACCCCACCAGCATCAAGAACTACGGCATCTGGCTGCGCTACGACTCCAGGAGCGGCACACACAACATGTACAGGGAGTACCGCGACCTGACTGTGGCCAACGCTGTCACCGCATGCTGTAAGCCTGAATCCAATGTCCCAGTACTAGTAGAGATTCAAAGTCAAACTTTAGTAATTTACATGTAGTGTCTTGTAGTTAGTGTACAGATATAAAAGGATAATGATCTTATCATCATGATGATTAACTAGCATCTATTCCTGTGTTTGTTTGGTTTCATGAGATGCATTGGTTAATGCATCAAATAATATGAACATGATTTTTAGAATGATAAGAACACATCATTAGTAATAGTAGTAGCATGAACTGGAAAAAAAATTTTGTATGACACGTCTACATCAAGTTTTCTCTCATTTTACCCCAACTTCCAACCATCGTAATTTACATACAAGTAACATTATTTTAAGATACAAAGTTGAACTCTAAAGAACTATCACTAATGGTTGTGTCCCTCAAACAAGTGTCACATTGAATAAAGAGGAGAAACAGGACAAGAGACCTTTTACAAACAAAGGAATGGGAAAGCTAAGATCAACAAAGAAAGACCTAGAGCTAAAGCAACTTTCAGGGAAGAAGAGACAGTGGATTGAAGACAACTGATTCCTGAAAGTTGTTTCAACAATTACACTGAGCACAGGATCATCATTGTCTGTTACATGTACATTACTGCATGTGCTAATGTGTGTTTTAACTTTTTCTTTCCCCCAGACCGTGACATGGGTGCTCGTCACCGTGCCCGGGCTCACTCCATCCAGATCATGAAGATTGAGGAGATCCCCGCAGCAAAGTGCCGCAGACCAAGCGTCAAGCAGTTCCACGTAAGCATCAGCCTCACACAGATCACTACGAAAATATTTGTGTGCACCCACAGAAAAAAATTGGATGTACAGCTCCAAATTTGGGTGCACTGACTAAGGTGCACATGCACCCAGTATTTTGAGCCCTGAGTAGCAATGTCAGATGACCCCCTCAAATACTATTTTCTGTAACAGGAAACTTTAATGTTACTGTTTATACTTTGCTTGGATGTGCAACTAGGTTTTTTTTTTCAGTGTAATTGTTGAAGAAATTTGCTTGTATAGTAATAAGAGTGTCGAGTAGTTCCACATAAGCATCTACCATACACAGACCACTGGTTTCGTAGGCATCCTTCCATCTGGAGAGATGGTGGTAGCACTCAAGACACTAAAAGTAGCAAATTGGGCTTATTGGAATCTTCAAAGAGATTTCTGTGAATGTAAAATACTGTTTATACACTGTACCTTGATTGTTTCATTGATATTTTTGTGCTTGGGGCCTGTATAGTAAGAATACATGTACTCTGATATCTTGCTAAATTCTAAATTCTCAAATGTACATGTAGCATTCCCTAATGGTAGATGCTAATGCCTTCATTTACTCTGTGAATTCAGACTTATAGTGATGTGTCTGTGTTGTTTTTTCAGGCCTCCAAGATCAGGTTCCCTCTGCCGCATCGTGTGACCAAGAGGCTGCACAACCCTCGCTTCACCACCAGGCGTCCCAACACCTTCTTCTAGGACGGGTCCTGTCCTGTTGTCATGTGCAGATCCGATGTGGGGAAATCAATAAAAAGCTAAAATATACCACCTCACCATCGTCTGTTCTTGCATACTTTGCATTCACACTCACTTGTTCATAGTTAAGTTGTAAATGTTCTAGGAGCAACTAGTAACAATTAGTATTACAAATTTACAAGGACAAAGAAAGGGGGTTGATATCTACTAGGAATTCCAAAGCTCTGATGCAAGAAATTACAGAACATGGTATAAAGACAAGGTAACAAAAATTATCTTGTATTTGTAATCATTTCCATCCTGATGGTGCACTCAATGGCATACAAATTCCTAACACCAATCTTAAATACCACCTCTCCCATAAATGCACCCAAATAAATGGCTTTTCACCGGTGAAAACACAATGGGATTTAAATATATTGATACATCCAGTATTACACAGGTTAAGTGTTAAATCATAAATGTGATCGTTACCTTAGTAATACATCTAGTATGTCTACCAATGACTAAGAAATTAATGTTAAAAGAACTGCATATAATCCTATTCAAATGGTTTACTGGCTAAAATGTTTCATGCAGGATACAAACTTACAAAGTAAGTACACATGTACAATACAAATGGTGGTGATGTGAAAAAGGCAAAACAATCAGTTTTTCTACCTTTCACAAATACCACATTTTAGCAGCAGTAACATGGGATATGCCGTCATCTGAACCCAAAAAGACATACATATGTAACTTTAATGAAGAATGATTAAGCAATGAAGAACATACAAGAGCCTCTAACAGCCATGTCTTTCTGGGGCTGGCAAATGCTCATTAATTTGGTTTAGCTAGAATTGGAGTCTAGATGACTACTTCAATGGTTTGAAATTAGCCATAATTTTTCCTTCATGATTTTTAAAACTGCCCAAGGACAGGGCGCCAAAAGGTAGACAACCTAATCCATGTTACAACAATATGGTAAACATTTTAAATCTTGTTCACCCTCTGCAAAACTGTTGGAACTTAAGACATTACAGTACTACATGTATGTGTACTCAGTACTACTTTAAAGGAATTGCACTACATTTAACATGTATCCATATATACAGACATAAAGCAACACAAACTTTACTTAATGGATGACTGACATCTGCATGCACACAAGCATAAATAAAACTTGATTCTTCTCCAGTCTAACATAAGTTAGTTACCTTTGTAAGCTAAATGAAAAGGAGATCATTTGTTGCATTTGCTGTATTGTAGATGTATTTATCATGAAACTTACTTTGAAATGACCATATACGTCAGTACATATCATCAACATAGAACATTTTAATGCAATATGTGCTGCACACTTCTCCACAAAAAACATGCGTATCTAGAATCTCCAAAAGATGTCATCCAAAAAATCAAGTTTGTGCAGCCTACGCAACATAAATTTGTACAATTGGAGCGTAGAAAAGACACTAGCCTCCATAGCAGGCTTATAGAACTGGGGGTTTGGTGGTCTTCGGCTGTTTTCTGATTAGCCCAGTTCTAACAAAAAACGGGGGTAATTCAACCAGGCCGGCTATGTTGTCAGTTGATGCAATCAGAAAATAGCACATAAAAACTCCCAAAGACCCCCCAAACCCCCAGTTTTTGGCATGCTATGAAGGCTAAAAAGACATATCAACTTCCACAGCAACTCCTCCCTTCCTTAGCCTGCTTGGCATTGTCCTTGAGCTTGATGTGACCCCCCTCCCCCTCTGCCTCCATGTTCCTCTGGGGCTGGGTGTCCGTGTGTCTGGCCAGGATCTCTTCTAGCAGGAAACTATGGAAACACAAAGAGCACAACTTCAAGTTACATAGCTTGGCCGTCCTATCACAACCCTTAAGAAACTCATTGAGTCTGAATTCTGAAACTGGTCTGCAAGGATCAGAACTTCTGTCTGCAATGACTGACAGACTGTACTGGAGACAAAACTTCACTAACTGCACCTCATAGAGGAAGAATGAAGATCAAGGCTGGCAGAATTCACCGATACTCGTTCAACCACACTTCCTCAGACATAAACTGCAGCATGAAGTATGTATGGCAATGCTACATTGTGTATTTTGGGAATTAACACAGAAACACATACATTAAAAATTAAGCCAATTTGGGGTGAAGTAACAAGAAATACCATTGACTGGCCTCCTACAGTCAAACTCTGGCTAATGGATACCATCTTGCCACCTAAACTAAAGGTATCTGCTTGGAGATTACACATTCACACATGATACTAACTGTTCAAATAACTTCAATGAGTTCTTCCACTTACTTCATGGACTCCTTCACATTAACATTATCCTTGACTGAGATCTCCGTCCATCCTATAAAGTTGTTTTCCTTACAAAACTCATTCACTTCCTCTTCTGTCACTGCTTTTTCTTGTAAATCAATCTGAAAGGAAAGGATGAAATATAATTTTGAAGTAAATAATAAGAATGATGTCCGTCACATTGTTCACTTTTATAATGAACCAGCACATATAAATACATCTCTAGTACACATATGGACCACAATATCATATACAGTTAATCCTGTGCAAGTGACCACTCCTACACAGGGACCACCTGGCCAATGTGACTACTTTTTGGTGGTACCTTAGATGATTTTTCCGGTTAATTCAAGCATTAAGAATTCTGTCTATCCTGTCTAGGATTCTATTGGTCCCCTGAGTGATCTTCTTGGGAAGTTTTGACTGCACTACTATTTGACTTGATCTGTTGAAATTGCAACAGTGCAATACATGTGGGACAAAGGCAGCAATTGCTGGTGTTGTGTCCCGCACATAGAAACAAATACAGGACAGACAACACTCATTTTCACTTGAGTTAAGTGGGGAAAGTCGTGTAAAATATCTTTCCCAAGGGCACAAGATTGGTGGCATGTAAAACAGGAAACTCACCTTATTTGCTAGCAGCATACATGGTACACAGCGCCCATCAGGTAGAGAGACTTTAGAGTCTAAGTCCTTTTTCCACTTTAAGCAGTTGTGGAATGTCTGTTTGGCCGTGACGTCAAAGATGATAACACAGGCTGAGGCATCCTTGTAGTAAACTCTGGTCATTGATGTGAATCTTTCCTGACCTGGGAGAAAGTAGGTATGTGTCAATCAATGACATTCTCAATCTTGTTACAATGTTAACTTACAGTTGTATGCCTTGCTAAAACAATACAGCATAGGAGACCAATTGTTGGAAAACCGATTGTACAACTTCCGAAAATAGTTTCATCAGGTTGGTATAGTAAAGGATACAGGAGTTCTCATTTACATAATCAATTATCTCACCTAGAGTGCTGACGTTTTGGTGTCTATCTGAGGAAGGCGTCTGATAGACACCGAAATGTCGGCACTCTTGGTGAGATAATTGGTGATGTAAATGAGATTGTACAACGATTCATCACTCAGGTGTCAGATGACATACCTAGAAAAGGTTGATCAGCTTGAAAAATTCATGTCCCTTTGCAGGGATCCACAAAAAAAAGGCTAGGATAGATAGTTTTTCTAGGGTCAGTCGGGAAACAGGAAACAACATTTTTTTCCTAGGCCTTACTGGGGTACTGTCTCACTACCAATGTGCGCAAATATTTGTTTTTCTCACCTGCAACATCCCATAACTGCAATCCCAGATATGAAAAAAGTAAAGAAGGAACAGTTAGTTTCAACATGGGAAATTGACGTATGATTTATTATTTAATCCAGTTGATTACACAATTGTAATTCCATTTGTGTCTTCCAATAGCATTACTTGAAATAAGTACTGAAATACCTTGAAATATTTACTTTTACATTCACTTCCTTACCTGAAATCTAATTGTGTCCTCTTCTGAAATTTGGATGACCTTAAGTGCAAAATCAACTGTGAAAAAAAAACGATATGTGTTATGGAAAGTAAACAGTGTATACCACAGCATATTAATGTAATCAATCTATAGATGACAGATGGTCATTGGTCATATTTATTATTTTACATCCAGCAATTATGGAATTTGACAATCAAGTTTCAGGCTAATCTATATAACAAAAGACAACAAAAATGCAGAAAGTACTTCTACATTTGCTCTTCGTGTGCTTGTGTATGTTGTGTAGAAATATTAATATTTATGGTTAATCATTCCACAACCAAGGAAATGTTATTATATTAGCAACAGGATCATGCATGCAAATATCACACAACTGTCATCCGTTCGACAAGATGTTTTAGTTTAATTAAGTCAGCAGACGCCAAGGACCTGTCGACTAAACGAATGAGGGATGATCTGGGAGACATGTACAGAAGGATGTACTCAGCATTTTCAATGTACATGTAACGTTACATAGAGGCCACGGCCAGATTTGCAAAGGGATAGGGAACTACATGACCCGCAATGATGCAAGTGCAAAGCACCAGTGAACAAGCACCTAGGTACTAGTAACCACAACCAAAAAGCATCAGGAAGAGATCAAGCAGATCTTTCGGTGGGGGTAAGACAGTATCAAATTTGGCTAGTCTGTAACCATTTCCCCAAATGGCCAATTTGATGCTGTCTTACCCCCACCGAAAGATCTGCTCGGAGATTTACGTCTAGCGTGTACGATAGACAGTAAGGACTTCAACAACACAAGGACTTAAACAACAACAACGACTAAATATAACCACAACATCCAACCCTTACCTCCCACCGTCGCCTTGTACTCCCTCTTGAACGAGTCGTTGACGTAACGCTGCACGAATGACGTCTTGCCGACTGTGGCGTCTCCGATGATCAGAATCTTAAACAGTCGTTCAGTCATGACCTTAAATAACGACACACGGACTAGCCCTGTCCCTGTTTAACCTATAGTGGCGGGCTGCCCATATAGCTGGACCGAGAAATTTCACACACAAGTGTTACGGCTATAGGAGGCATCTGAAGTCACCACTCGCGTTACAGTAGTAAGATGCACACATCGCTATATACATAAACACGAATGTTATAATTTTACTGGAGGCTACGGAAGATTTTTCTGGTCCAGTTGCAGAGACAGACGCTGTTGTCTGACTGTTTATACCGTCCGGTAAACTTGAAGTTCTCACGATCCCAGCTGATCTCGGGTTTTCCCGCGACCTGTGTGACCGTCATGTGACACGTGTGACCTTTCACCTTTTCGGGCTATTCCACTGTGAAAGAAAGGGGTTACCGGTAGCTACAAATTGAAAAGAAAGGCAGGGACTGGGCCCCTTAGGCTTCAGATATAGTATTTGTTCTCCCAAAAATGAAGCTTCCTTGGTTCCCAGTCACTTAGTTCTTCAGTGCCCGTAAGGTATATAAGGGATGTAAGTTATCATAGTACATGTAGTTAAAACCCAGCCTGACCAAGGACATTATAAACAGTGTGTATAATGTCCTTGGCCTGGCAAACAAGGAAATGTCAATGTTTTGCACCAAAACTAACATTACTAAGTCTTTTCATACATAATAAGAGGCACACAAACATTTCTGTACAGACTTGGTATTTATTTTTGCACAAATTTTCTTCTAGGTGAACAATTCAGTAGAAATGTGAGTACAAAATAAGGGTTCTTCATCCTTCCACTATGTTGAGACATAAATGTTGACAGTTTATCAAAGAAAATAGTATCAAAGTTGATGTAGGATATAAGCCTCATCTACACTACAGCTTACTATCCTTGTGAAAAAAGAAAGGATGTAACAAAGATACCATCAAAGACTAGCAATACTTACATGTCTACATGTTCATCAACATCCATATTTTCCTAGACACTATTAAAAGTTCATTAGGCCACACCAATTTAATTTGTTGGTTCTCGGATTTTTTCAGAAAAAATATGAAGCGACAGGGCGAAAAAAAATAAAAATAAAAACAGGTCTAGGCATCCTATTATAGCCCCAAATGCTACAATATGAGCTATGAAGTCAACAAAAAAAGGCTGGGTTAAAATTTAAAGCATGAATTTTGAACTTTTAATCAAACCACTGCATTGATAAATGGAAAAAACTGTAACAACTACCGGGGTAGGAAGAAAAGGAATTTCCTCAACTGTTGGGGGCAAAATATGAGCATTTTTGAGTTGATTCAGAACCAGAATCTTTGTTTTTTTTTTTTGCAAATCAGAAAAAAATGAAGAGGCGAATCCGAGAACCAACAAATTAAATTGGTGTGGCCTTAGATAACGCTACATGTTGTAGCAAATACATAGAAGTCAAGACAGAGCTGATATACATTGTACATGTATAACAGATGACAATAATACATGTATAACTTATACATCATGCTTCACTTCAGTTGAGGATGACATGAAATATTGTGCATGGGTAAAAGAACAAATTTTCTCAGCTTAATTTTCCTATTGACCTAGCACCTTTTTATCATAACTGAGAGTCTGACAACCAAAATGAAAATTTCATGTGTCCTAAGTAGTATTTACAGAACTAGATATTGTTGTTTTTGGTTACTTCTATTCTAGTATATCATAATCATCATCCTCTCTTTTCCGTTTTGTGCCGCTGGAGTCTCCTATTGAGGAAGAGGATCCCAGAGTAGACATAGGCCTGCCCAGCAGTGACGTGGGCTGCAGTAGGGTTGTCTGGGATGATTTGATGTGTGAGGAATGTTGTCCCACTCTGGACGTTACGCTGACCGGAATGGTGATTTTTGCTGTCGTCGGGCTGGATACTCGACTTGTCGACGTACCTAATAGAATACCAACAATGTAGGAAGATCACTTTTTGAACTTTTGTCAGTTCCTTAACTATTTTGTTACCATTTCTAAAGACACATGAGTACCAACATTCAGATAGAGTGACTTGTGTGTACATCAAGAAAGATTAAATACACAAAGTTATAGCCATGGTTTCTTCATAAATTACATGGTTCAAAACTTCTTTACTATTTTCAAAAGAAGAATACTTGGATACTTTATTGACTCCATTAGCTTTCACTATAACAAAGTAGTCATATGTAGATTTAAACTTTTAAGTCTAAGGTCAACAAACATCTGTCCTCACTGGCTGTACACTAACCCAAAACATTTGAGTGGCTCCCTTGAGCCTTGTTTTGTGGTGAACTATTAAGTAACCAAAAAGAAGATAATCTTCCTGGAGTTTTAAAAGAAACATATGAGAACAAATTACACAACCATTGCATAAAGAAGATTAATCATATTGAACTTCACTAAACAAACAATACCTACCGACAGGAGAAGGCTGTCCCATGACTGTGGACAGGCCCAGACGAGGGACTGCTACTGTCAGCTTCGGCTGGGGAAAAGCAAGAGGATTTTTTTTTTAATCACATGAATAATTGGTGGTGTACACTTGTTAGAATGATAATAATGGCTGAAACTTTGGATTCCTTCATTTCAACCCCTTAGATGCTATTAACATGCACACACACACAAACAAACAAAAAACTAGGTCAATAATAAAGTAACTACATTTAAAGGTAAAACCTTTCTTCCAACAGAATACAAAATGTTCTCATAGAGCTTTTGACCAGTCACTCAGGTCTTCCTCAGTAGCTTTTCAAAAGTGTGATGTCAACACTTGGTCAAGACCATAAGAAGACCAGAGTGACTGGTTGAAAGCTCTTGGTGGGAACATTTCCCTTTTAGTGGAGCAAAAGTTTTACCTTTAAACATGTAACTACCAACATAGATTAACTTAAATGATAGCACCGTAATTACCTTTTTTTGTAAGGACCTGAGTCTGTAGTTATTTGAGAGTAGACAGTATCTGTCTGGAGGGAGCCTGGGGCCTCCGTAGGGTTTGATCAGTGGCAGAGGTGTGCTGTTCTTCTGCCGGGCTATCTCCATCAGGAACTGTGGGAAAATTCACATTTTCAGAACACAGAATACAGGTACCTTTTTGATACGCATCAATAAATGCCACTGTAGTGTAGTATATTACAACATAGCATATTAGCATATGTATATATATAGAGAGAGCTCTATTCCATTAACTTTCAGCATCTAGGATGCTACTAGTATATTTGAATTTCTCTTATTTACATGGGAAGTTGGTCCATCTCAGACTAGTTAGAGTAAAAATTACAGTCAAACCTGTACAAGAGACCACCTCTATATAACTAGGACCACCAGACCACTTTTTGATGGTCTTGATGGATTTTTTTTCCATTGATACAACCACTAAGAATCCTGTCTAGGGTGACTACTGTCCACATAGACCATATTTCACCGGTCCCTAGAGTGGTCTCCTTCAAGTTCTTGGGCAGTGAGTTTTGACTGTAATTAGACTTCTGTATCCTAAGTTTTTTTTACTTCTGTAACTTATACTTTGATCCTAAGTATAAGAATGAGTGAGAAAATGCCCACATCTCGAGGTGGTGGAGTTGCGAAGGAATGGTCGGAGTTGTGTCTGATGGCCAGCTTCACGTCTGACGTGTCCATCTCCTTCTTCTTGGCAAAGGTGGAATAAACACGGGCGTTCTCGAAGATGTCCGTCACATAACCTGTCAAGAAGAAGCCACTAGTGTCAGAATTTTACTGATCTACCTTGAAGATACCTTGAAGATTCCTAGGTGACCAAAGGCCTCTCCTCACTCCTTGTACTTCTTCTGCTCTTAGTTTTGCTGGTCTAGCCTCGTTTTATAACTAGAACTAATTAGAATAATAAAGCAGTTCATACAATCTTGATAACACACCAACTATTGCAGGATGGCTCATATAGCCTCATAATGCCACCACGTTTCACGAACAAAAGTTGTAACTTATATTTTTCAAAGTTAGGCCACACCAATTTAATTTCTTGGTTAACGGATTTTTCTACAAAAATAATGGAGCGGGCGGGCGAAAAAAAAATAAAAATAAAAACAGGCCTAGGCATCCTATTATGGCCCAAAATGGTATGATAGGAGCCATGAAGTCAACACACCAGGCTGGGTCAAAATTTAAACAATGAATTTTGAACTTTTAATGATACCATTGCATTGAAAGATGGAATAACTGTAACAACTAGGATGAAAAGGACTGTTTTCAACTGTTCAGGGCAAAATATGAGCATTTTGCAATTGATTCTGAATTTTTATTTTTATTTGCAAATCAGAAAAAAATGAAGCGGGCGAATCCGTTAACCAAGAAATTAAATTGGTGTGGCCTTAGAGTGATTGTTAAACACAGGGTCTTCATGGACCTTCATAGAAAATACTAACAGAACAAAGATTTAAACCAAGTACAGTGTAGTGCAAAAATTATAGAGAAATCATTTTCTGTTGGAAGTTTAATATTTAACTTTAGTAAGATTTTAATCATAGACGGATGATAGATCATACTCATAGCTTGGAGAACCTCCTTGATCATATCTCTAGCTCTGGATAGGGAATGAATCAGACTTACGGTAGGTGAACTCCAGCATCTGGTTGATGACTCGAGGTTCGTAGTCTGTCACTCCCATGTCCTTCAGGACGGCTGCCATCACCTGGTGGAGAGATAAGTACTTTTATAAATTATTTATCATATTGTAAAATTTTATTGTGCTTGGATAACTTAGCTATTCGTTGATGAATAGGAAACATCAAAGTCAATCAGATACCCAGGCAGGTTCATCCAAATCATTGATAGGCAAATGAACATACAAATCTTGTTGTACTTGTAGAAGAAAACATAAATTTTGAACCTAGGCTAGAGCAAGGAAACTCGAGCTCCTCCACAACAAGGTTAGACTAAAACGACAACATAAGACATCACAAAAACATCGGTCTCTATCGTTTACAGTTCAGATTTTAACGTCTTCAGATGCTACTGAGCCTACTTAAATATTTAACAAAAGGAACTGAGGTCTAAGACGTACAGTTTACCCGAAAATATCAAATTTTACCTGAGCATCTTTTGGCGCCGTCATCTTTTCTGGCATGATGCTTTCTATTGTCGCGCAGGCGCAGTCCTCGCTATCAACCTGCGGACGCAAAACGTCAAATTGTCGTAAAACCGCATCTCCAAGCAGATGTAAGGTGGATAATCGCACGCTTCGCAGCAAATTCTTCAGGCTTACGCAATTTGCGGAGAAAAAACGTATTTACGTATAACAGTATAAACCAAAACAATTCTTTCCCTCTTAATCATTGATTTTGTATATATGTCCTTGAATCCTGCATAGTTCTAAAAGTTTTCATTGAATTCAGTCAAAACGACCCGTTTATATTTTACGCAGATAGGCTTTTGTTTCTCGACATTATATCATCACGTTACGTTATCTAAACAGGTTTTATAACCGATGAACATATGACTTAACGATTATTTACTGCCCAAACACGTGCTATTTTATATGTCCTTGAATCCTGCATAGTTCTAAAAGTTTTCACTGAATTTAGTTAAAACGACGCGCTTATATTTTACGCAGATTCTCGACATTATATCATCATTATATCATCTTAACAGCCTTTGTAACGAAATCATGTAACCGAACGATTATTTGCTGCCCAAACATGTTCTATTTGCCAAAGGGATGAACTGCAAGTCACATCCTGTGCCGGACTGGTACGGGTTTACCACAGGTGCGCCTGTTCCCTTCGGCTGGGCACATGTCGCGTCTGTTCGAACGAATGAAAATTCCACAAATAAGAGCCTGAGAGACCTCAATAATGTCCATTGTCCGAAATATATGTTTTTTCATTATATTCTTCCTTCATACAATGCTCGGTTTCATACAAACATACTCTTTGTCACTTCCATGCGCGGTAATGTATTCTTCTAGAAACAGAAGCTACTTGCCCTACTGTAGAAGCTAGCTAAATCAGCTAGAATTCAATATCTTATAGATACTGTACCCTACGTGTAGTTACTACAGGATACCTCATTATGAGTCTTCCCAATTAATTTGCTTTTCTTGGCCCGAGCCAGCTCAGTAGTCAAGACACTTTCGGACCTTACTCGCGTAATCAAAAAGAAGATGCTTGTTATGTAATTAAGTGCCTGAGAAGTTGTGACCTATTAACTATATTTCATGAGGGAACTGTGACATGTGACGAAGTTATCAACCATCCAAACACCATCGTTCCTGTTATCGAAGGCCGCGGAAGTTTCTGTGTACAGTTACGCAGTCGTCTTTAAACAAAACCGTTCAGGGGACGTGGCGAGTCGTGTCGGCACAGCTTCAACACCTGCAGTTGTCTGAGAACAGGCGACACAGTGAGACGTGTAGAGAGAGAGAGAGAGAGAGAGAAGAAGAGAGAATTTCTCACTATTTGTCACAATGGCGCGGATAGCAGCCCTGATTTTGCTGATTTTCGCGGTCCATTTGGAGAGCAGCGACGCACAAGACGGTATAAAAACATCTTTCTGTACACTTTATTCCATAAGCGAGAACATATCTTCAATACATGACCATATGGTAACTCAAATACTGTTTAGATAGTAGTTTGTAGTAAGTAAAGTTCTGTAGTACAGTATTGTTTATTACTGCCACACATTGTACCTTGTACGATTGTTGAGAAATAAAGTTCATTCATTCATTCAACGTTTAACTTTTGAACGAAGATAACGATGTACCATATGGAATTTGTATAACCTAACATGTATATATTACAATTACTTCGCTGTTTCTGTACAATTTTTTCTATCTTGTAAGCGGTTCCCGTATGTATGGGGAAGCTTATAAGGCATTAGCTTCAGGCGTCAAACCTCAAACTAAAGCTAAAACCGTAAAGGAATCTTTTTTTCATGCGAGATGAGTAGGAGTGACCTGAGTGTGCTTGGCTGAAAAGGTGGCGGGCCCACATCGCACTAATACCTACTACAAAAAGGATCTCAGCATTCTTCACCTCAATTGATGATGACTGCTTTCCCCTTATATTTTACCCTTCGTGTTAGCCTCTACCAGGCTTCGGGAGGCGGCGGGAAAGAGTAGAAAACAAGTAGAGAGATAGCATGCCGAGGGAGTTCGTCTGCTGCAGAGCTCGGGAGCGGCAAACTGTTCTCTCCAACAGACCAACTCCCTTGGCATGCTATCTCTCTATTTGGCCGATTTCTACTCTTTCCAACCGCCTCTCGAAGCCTGGTAGCGGCTACCTTCGTGTGGTAACTGGGATGTTTGACACTTTAATTCTGCCCTGGCAGATTGTTACTACGGGAATGGAGAGAGTACAGAGGACCGACCTCGCAGACTGCGTCCGGCCTGGACAACGGCACTACTACATACTAGGAAAACCATAATTCTTCACCTAAGTTGAGGATGATTTCTTTACCCTTAAATTCTTTCTCTTTGACACTTCCTTCCCCGGCAGATTGTTACTACGGGAATGGAGAGAGCTACAGAGGACCGACTTCGCAGACCTCGTCGGGGCTGACGTGCCAGGCCTGGAGCGACCAGTCCCCCCACCCCCACATCTTCCAGCCCAACCTGTACCCGAACGCCGGGCTGGACGGGAACGCCTGCCGCAACCCGCTTGGCGTGGACACCAAGCCCTGGTGCTACACCACAGACCCCACCGTCGAGTTCGAGACGTGTGACGTGGCCGCGTGCGGTAAGGATGCGACCATATGGCCGGCGGTGGCTATGCACATATCTACATGTATATCTTTCGTTAGCAAAGTCGTGACCAACAGGCAAGACAGTATCCGACCAGAAAGACAATTACTTGTGTCTAGAACCGCATCTATCTAGATTTTATACATGAGATCACGGTTCTGGATAGTATCCTCCTATTCAAGAACATAGATTTGTCCCAGACGCGGTTCTGGATACGCGTGGACTATCCAGAACCGTGGTTGATCTGTGATCACGCATATCCAGATCCATGTCTAAGGCAAAAATAATAAATAGGCTTTCTTAGATACACGGACACTATCCAGAACTGTGCCTAATCCTAACCCTAAGCCATTTAGGCATAGAAATTATATACGCCAACAGTGAGGGGCGCAAAAACATATCCCCTTCCTTTTTTTCGCTAGACACAGGAACTAGTCTAATTGATACCTAGCCTGCTATCTCTAACACGTACAAATTGAACTTATTCTAGTATCTGAATGTTACTACGGGAACGGAGAGGGTTACCGAGGGGACACGGCGGTGACGGAGACCGGGCTGACGTGCCAGGCGTGGGACCAGCAGACCCCTCACACCCACATCTTCCGCCCCAACCTGTACCCGGACTCCGGGCTGGAGCAGAACTACTGCCGGAACCCGCTGGGAGTCGACACCAAGCCCTGGTGCTACACCACAGACCCTGCCACGGAGTTCGAGACGTGCGCCGTCAACGCCTGTCGTGAGTTTACAAGTTTACCGAAGAGCCCGTTGTTTTAAATGACAATGAATGACAATGAACTTTATTTGCATGTTCACGCCCTACACGGGCCAAATGCACTTAAGTTAAATAACTTGGTAACAAGAATAGAAGAATCCATTGTTTAAAATAGTGTTCTGAAAAGACGCGCTTAATCGTTACATAAATGTATCTGTCTACTTTTAGTTGAATGATGTGGCCGTACAATGAGCTTCAGCTTATGGTACAGCTGTCGGTGATATCAACTTAATTTTGTAATGTTCAAATGACACGACATACACGTTTGACACTTTCCAATGGTCATTGATTATCAAGTGATGAGAGATGATGAGTAGTAGTGTTCTGTAGTGTTCTGATACATCTCTGAGAAAGCGTGGTCTGTTTGTTCATTATATCTGGTCTTCTCCACAGCGACCACACCTGCTCCTCCAACCACTACCGGTGAGTTACTCTTTACTTATACTGATGGCATATTTAACTGACGTGATAAAAAATTAACGCACTAGTATATATAGCACGCTACGCCCGGAGTTAGCCAGGGCCTAACTGGGGGGGGGGGGGGGCGTGTGGTATTTCCTTGGGGGCTTGTTGGGCCTGGAGCAGAGAAACTGGTCCATGAAGGCCCTGTAAACAGTCCAGGGTGCTGGGTGCACGGCTAAGTGCGGCCGGTGGGGTGATGGTGCTGAAAAGAACAACATGAAAACAACAAAGTGCAAAAACCGAAATTGTGCTTATACTCTATTTACATGGCCGCACTTGAAGTCCTGATTACATCTGGGGGCAGGGATGGCCCATGTACTGGGCCAGCCCAAGCTTAAAGCTATCTACTGTTCACGGACGTACGTCTCTAATCCCGCCCGCCTGTCCTATCCGCAGACCCGAACGCTCCTCCAGTCGGCTGCCCGCCCACCTGGTCCACCGGCTCGTCCTCCTGCTTCCTGGTGGTGAGGAACTACCTGACGTGGCAGCAGGCGAGCGACGACTGTGTCGCCAAGGGAGGGCATCTGGCCACCATCGCATCCTATGAAGATGAGGTAGGCTTCTCCTTCTCTTCTTTTTTTTTAAATAATTTCCAACATGTAATCACAAGACGTGGTGACGGCACACTCAAGTTTTTCAAACTTAAATCAATGCCGCCGCCAACGCACAGGACAATACAATACTCATTTTCACCTGAGCGAAGTGAGGAAAGTCGTGTAAAGTGCCTTTCCCAAGGGCACAAGATTGGTGGCATGTTAGGACTCGAACCCGGGACCTCTAGGTTCCGAGTCGAGCACTCTGCCGCTACGTATACTCCACACGGCCCCACTTCTCTTCTCTTCTTCTTCCCTGTTAATGCCCACGTTCACAGGAGTTGAAACATTCCGGCATGTAGAGGTCAGAGGTATCTGCAGAATTATCCTATATATTCATTGTCCGTAATCATGTCCTTGTGTCCAGGCGTAAATTCATTACCGGAAGGGGCAGTTGTTATGCAGGAGAAACTGTTATGCCAGAGGCTGGACGAGATCTTGCATGAATGTTCATCAGAGTTGGTAATTACACCATGGAAAAGTTAAACTGTTCTCCATCTGTAATCAAACTCATAAGATTGGACTTACCGGAATTTTGCGACCGACTTACTTACTTGCAGTTTTCTTAAACTATCAGACGCGATCGCTTATGACGCGTGACTTTTTGCACATGTGACGTCAGCAATGGGTCAAAGTCACTTCTTATACTATCATGAAAGTGTTGGTAGTTACATGTTTAAAGTTAAAACTTTTGGTCCAACACAAAAAATTCTCTCACCTAGAGCATTCGACCAGTCACTCTGGTCTTCGTCAGTAGACATCGTCTACCAGATACCTTTGACCCAGTGTTGACGTCACACTTCAAAGAAGCCACGTGACAAGCTTCACTGGGTCAGTCTACTGAGGAAGACCAGAGTGACTGGTCGAAAGCTCTAGGTGAGAGAATTTTTTGTGTTGGACCAAAAGTTTTAACTTTAAAAATGGGTCAAAGGTTGTGAGAAGTCGATACCGCCCCCCCCGTTCCAGTTGAGAGAAGGTTGGCGCGCCCCGATGTTTTTACCGAATGGTACCTTTTTTTTTACCAGACCTTTATCCAGGGCCTAACGAACTATGACTACCAGCCGTACTGGATCGGTCTGCACGACACCGGGGCGGAGGGCATCTTCATTTGGGTGGACGGAACCCCGCTCACTTACACGTAAGTGTGACAAATCTACACTTGAAACAGAAGGAAGAGTAGAGTAGATTCCTTCGGTCGGGTATGAATATCCTTTGCAGTTCTAGTTTAGGTCGCTCTCTCCTTTCAAAACACTGACATCTCAGGGATGGTCTAGAGATCTGTAGTCTACATCAGTTGCTTCTCTTTCATGTGTAAGAAAGATGCAAGCCTTAGCGAGCAAGCCGAAGTGACACAGTTGTATACGGCCATGAAACGTTTTGTACTGCATCTTTCTGCCACCTCTGTGGTGATATCTATCTCACTCGATTTCTGAAGTTCTAAACATACATGTAAAATGGTATGAACGTTAACGATGACAAGGAAACCTCTCGAATAGTGTCTTTGAAAACGCATTGGCCTATCAGATCTACTAAACGTCGTCTGCATCAAAATTAAATCAAATCAAAAGTGGTTCATTGATTTTTAAAAATGCGTTACCGTAGCCAAAGGCTTCCGTGTGCCTTCCGTACATGAAGTATATTGCACTTAGTCTACACACATGGCATCGCACATGTTAAGTATTCACAGGTTTGTTAATCGTGTTGATGTTTATGACCCCACCAGGAGCTGGAACTACGGCGAGCCGAACAACAACGGAGAGGAGGACTGTGTTCAGCTGTCCGGCTACAACTGGAACGACGCCTCCTGCTTTGGGACCGCACAGTACATCTGTGAGATTGATACAGGTGGAAACAAGCCAAACAGTGCTTTCTGAACTTTATTTATCTATCTTATTCACATGGATTTATGAGCACTGGAATAGCAAGCACGTAAATTGCTTATAAAATCCTTTGCTCAAGAACATAAAACATACATAATACAGGTTGAAGTAACAAAATACAAAATGTGTAGCGAACATATAATGAAAGTGGCCGGACTTTACATATGGTAAGCTCTTCTGTTGAATTTGTAATGAAATACACTAATCTGTACATGTGTTGGTGGTCAACCAGCACTTAACAGAGGTGGGGCCAGTATAAAACTTCCTGGCGCTTGCTGAAGTCACATGTTGGAATCCACCTGTCCAAAGTGACTAACCATTTGATACTGACTTACTGACGAAGGCTATAGTGTAGGCAGTCCAACATTCAGCGAGACATTAATCGCCATTACCATTAAAGTAACAAGCAGATCTTTTTGGCAAAGTTGTAACCAACTGGCAAGACACTATCTAATTGGCAAGATAGTATCCAATTGGCCACCAGATATTGTCTTGCCGGTAGGTTACGACTTTGCCACCGAAAGATCTGCTTAATTTGTCATCTATTTTCATCCTTGTCACCTTACCAACAGCCGGTGGTCCGCCGACATGCGGCGAGGCTCTGACGACCGCGGAGGGAGTGATCGAGAGCCCGGGCTACCCCGCACAGTACGGCAACAGGACGTTACTTTAAGTAGAGATGGTCTACTTTAAGTAGAGAGGTTCACTGTCATTTTTTGTGTCATCTTCCACACACGTACAGCCGGAGGCCCACCGACGTGCGGCGAGGCTCTTACGACGGCGGAAGGAGTGATCGAGAGCCCGGGGTACCCCGCACAGTACGGCAACAACCACGCCTGCGTCTGGACCATCGAGAACCCGGACCACGCCCCCGTCGTCATCTGGTTCGAGGAGTTCGACGTCGAGTGCGACTACGACTTCCTCATCATCACCGACGGAGACAAGCATCACACGTGAGTTGGATAATGAAAGATCAGAAAGAGGTTCTAATCCGGGCTATTGACGCTTATCCGACATGCACGCTACCGTAAAGGGTCACAGTCCAGCCGTGGTCCAGATCCACTGCCACTGTTCATTGTGCTTCTCGGATCGAAAAGAGCTAGGTTGAGATCAATTTCCTTTTAACAGTACCTGTAAAAGAAGGCAAGGGTAAAGGCAGTCCCATAGCCTTTTTGAGGCAGTGTGTTGTTGATTCACTGTGCCTAAGGCTCGGTATTGGACTGCGGCACCGATACAGTTTCACTTCAAGTGAATTTACATCCCAAACGTCAAATACTCGTTTTACACCTGGGAGGAGTGAGGAAAGTGAGGACACAACGTCTAGCGATGAATGACAGGAATCGAACCTCTCAATCTCGTATCCACTAGGGTAGCCACTCGGCCATTCACTACTCTCAAAGACCTAGACTTTGAAAAGATTGCATTGTGTATTTCCCCTCCACCGCAGTTACACGTGTAAGCTGGACGCAGGTCTCGGCTGCAGCTACACCACCGACGGCTCGTTCGTCAAACTGGAGTTCACCACCGACTCGTCCGTCACCGCGCCCGGATTCAGGCTTAGATACGCCAGTAAGTCTGTATCTGTATCTGTATAGCCGGTATAACTGCCCTTCGGCGTAACACACCAGCTTCTGTGTCTGTATAGCCGGTATAACCACCCTTCGGCGTAACACACCAGCTTCTGCATCTGTATAGCCGGTATAACCGCCTTTCGGCGTAACACACCAGATTCGCAGGCACGCGGCGCGGCGGTAGCTGGCTACATTACACCGATCGACTTGTTACACCTAACCCTTGAACTTTTAACACTAGACATTTACGTCGTAGGAAGTTAAGATCATAGTAGAGTTCTTCTAGCTTCCTCCGGCTGTTTCCGTGGTAGCCAGCGACATTAGGGAGCCGGCGGAAACTAAGGAGGTTGGCACCCAGGCTAGAATTCTTCAAAAATGTTTCAAAACTCTGCATAAATGTATGTATAGCTGTTGAAATGCGCTTCCTAGCATCGTGACTCTCCCAGACTAACGGTGTTGTCGCATTCGTCGTAGGATTTTGATGCCGTAGAATTTTCTCAGAATTTTTCATCATCGACAAAGACTTAAGACAAACATGTCCGTAATAAGACGCAGGCACATTTTGCACGACGTTTTGTACGACTGTGGCCGAGCCGTTAGGTAGAGAGAGGTGACGGAAATACTCATGATATTTTTGTTGTTTTTTTCCAGGTGTGATGAGCGACACCGCTCCCCCGCCCATCTTCCCTCACCAGCTGTGGGCCGACAGGACCTGTAACGCCACCATTGAGCTAGGTAACGTCAGGGTTATCTGGTATTTATTATCATTGGCAACTTCCACCTTTCATGTAGTGCCTTTTTCCTAGCCTCTTCCAGGCTTCGGGAGACAGCTGGAAAGAGTGAAAATTGGCCAGATAGAGAGAGAAAAATAACATGCCAGGGGAGTTTGCGGCAAACTGTACTTTATAGCGGACCAGCTCCCACGGTATGTTATCTCTCTCTATTTGGCCAATTTCTAGCCACCTCCAGAAACCTGGTAGAGGCTACATTTTTTCCAATGACATCTCACCGCGTCTAGGATTGAGAACTACATACAATCTCATTTCCCCCTGCCTGTTGTCCCTGTCTAGCCTCCCAGTTCACCCACGCGTGTCCTGACGGCTGGACCGGCGGCCTGTCCTCCTGCTACCTGTTCCAGCAGACCCTCAAACCCTGGGCCACCGCTAGGGTCGACTGTCAGCGGCGGGGAGGGGACCTCGTCAGCGTCAACTCCGACGCCGAGTGGGTACGTGGAGGGTTTGTTTGTTTGTTTGTTGGAAACATTCTTTATTCATAAGAAGACCAAATCTGCATGCCTGCAGTTCGCTTTTCATAGAGGTCACGAGGGATGGCCATACGTGGTTTGTTTGTTTGTTTGTTTGTTTGTTTGTTTGTTTGTTTGTTTGTTTGTTTGTTTTATGGTATTCATTGATTTCATGTTTGGGACAGTGTAGAATTTATCTAAATTCATAGGACATTCTATAGGACGGTGCCCATCTCCGTTTCTTTGGGCCACACGACTCTGAAGTAGTACTACGTATACGTATAGTGGTATATATACTGGTAGTGGTGTGCCCACTTCCTCATAAGTTCTGAGTGCTGAGCAGAGAAAGTCGTACTCTAGGCGAGTCACAGGCTCTACCACTGGGTTTCTTAAGAATAGGAAGAAAGGAACGGATTATCAATGAAAACCATGAGTATCCCAACATAACTGACACCTTCCGCTGCCTGTGTGTAGAACTGGATCCTTGGTCAGACGCTGGGGTCGTTCCCGCAGTACTGGATCGGGCTGCACGACCAGGCCGGCGAGGGGAACTTCGTCTGGTCCGACAGGAGCCCGGTCACCGTCACGTAAGTACACTACTGACACATCGATGAAAGTTAGACATCCAGGTAATGAGATATATGAGTAACATTAAATGCCTTCAAATATCAGAGTTATCAACCAAGAATTGAGGTGTTCAAAAACTCGTATTTCCCAAGAACTATCGTAGAGTGGAACTCTTTGCCACCAAGCACAGTTGGGGCATCATCACTAGAAAGCTTTAAACAACTGCTGCCATTAAATGTGCAAAGATTGAGTGTAACAAGTCGTTCGGTGTGATGTAGCTAGCTGCCGCCGCGCCGCGTGCCTGCGACGCTGGTGTGTTACGCCGAAGGGCGGTTATACAGGCTATACTGATACAGAAGCTGATGTGTTACGCCGAAGGGTGGTTATACAGGCTATACTATAATGCAGATACAGAATATTGTTACTCCAGCAACGTATCGTCAGTAAAAGTCACTGACGAAAAGTAGGGGATGCTACTTTAAAGATCTTGATGTCCCCTGATGAGGAACATTCATGATAGTACTTGAGAGATCCCTCAAACTTTTCATACATCTGTAAGAAATGCTGTGTATCTGTTAAAGCTACTGGAACTACGGCGAGCCGAATAACTCCGGCGGCGATGAGGACTGTGCGGAAATCGGCGGCACCACGTGGAACGACGCCCCCTGCACCAACCAGAACCGCTACATCTGTGAGATCAGGCTGGGTAAGAAAACTGAGGACTTTTGTTTTTACTTCTCAAGAAGGTGCTAGCATGGCTGACGGTTCAATTGTGGGAGGAGCAAGTTATGTCAAACAATCGTATGATATAAAAGTCAATCAGGTATTTCCAATACATTCACGGATACCCAAAACAGTAAAGTCTACTGCGCAGACCTCCGAGGTTTTGTAGTAACGTTATTGTTATTACCTTCGCCAAGAAGGTTATGTTTTCAGGGGCGTTCGTGTATGTGTGTGTGTGTCTGTAAACACGATAACTTGAGAAGGCCTTGATGGATTGTCTTGATACTTGGTAGATGGGTAGGTCTTGATGAGACCTCAAAATGATTGGATTTTGGGCCCCCTAGCGGCTTGTTATGGTACTGCAGCTGAACTTCCGGTTTTGATATCTCAAGATCCAGACATGCTATGGTGATGAAATTTGGATGGTAGGTAGCTCTTGTGCCCGGGAAGAAGTGACGTGATTTCAGGCCCCCTAGCGGCTTGTTCTAGAACTGCAGGGGGGTTTAAAGGACAAATGTTTAAAAGAGGATAACTCAAGAACCGATTGATGGATCATCGTGATTTTTGGTATGTAGGTAGCTTAAATGATGCTTGACATAATGATATTACAATTATGCGAATATTGATGTAATTTGCATAATTAATGAGGAAATTCTATAAATCAGCTGCATTCCATGATAGGAAGTTCAAGCTTGTAACATATGTTATTAAGAACGAGAGAAACACAGGCAAATATTGATTATGCAAATGAAGACTTAATTTGCATAATTAATGAGAAAATGTTATAATTGCGTAGTGGTAACTGCCTGGAATTTCATACTTGGGGTGTTTGAAAGTTAAGTGAAGGTGAACATAATTAAACATAACTTATTCAAATAAGGACCACATTTGCATAATTTATGAGAAAATGGCATTCTTTGTTAAGATAAGACTGTCTTTCGGTGGAGAATATGATCAACAGACTGATATAATTCATGCAATTGAGGATCCTATTTGCATAATCAGGGTGATTAGTATATTTCTTATTCATAAAGGCTAACATCATTTGGCGAAGGTATGAGATCGTGGAACTCTAGTTAATAATATATTAACGCGCTCTTTTTCCGGGCATCGGACAACCAACCGCCTAGGCGGGTCTGTCCTACGATGGCCGGTTGGCTGTACGATGCCGATGGCCGACAAAAGAACAAATTCTACAAAACCAACTACATTGTATTAAAACACTCACCCTCACAGGAGGCTAAAACAGTACCAGGAATCTTTTTTCGTTTCCAGAGGCGGCGAGGATCGACTGTGACTTTGACACGGACGTGTGCGGGTACACGAACGACAGCACGTCTGACTTTTACTGGACCAGGCGCCAGGGGTGGACCCCTCAGTCCAACAACGGACCGCTGGCCGACCACACCTCAGGATCAGGTAAGTGGCTTCCTAACGTTGATGATCTTTTCTTCCGAGTACGAAACTGTGAGTGGATTTCAGTGAATGCTTGTCCGGACAGAGGAGTAGGTTTAAAATTTTTGGCCCTGAAATTCTTCTTTTTAATCTCTTGAAGTTAGTAGGTTTGATAAGTATATCGTACACGTAGAAGTTCATGTTAGCAAATAGTCTTATATCATCACATTTTTCTTGTTAATGTCTTTATGCAATTAGCCCTCGGGCATGAATTTGCAATAAACATCATCGTCATTGATAAAAATGATAACATGGTATCGTTAGTCTATGAAAAAAAGAACTGTATTGAGTACTAGTATTTTACCGTGTTTGTTCTGAAGGTTTTGTTTAACAAAATGGTAATATCTATCTACGTTGTCATGTAGACGTAGACGTCCCATTTGTACCAAGGACGTCTCTACTGAAAGCTATGATGTCGCGTTCTGCAAATTCTGTGTGTCTACCTTTCCAGGATACTACATGATGACGCAGGCGGAACACCACCCCAACCCCGGCGACAAGACCAGCCTGATCAGCCCGACCATCGACGTGTACACCCACGCCTGCCTGCGGTTCGTCTCAAGTTTTAAGTTTATTTATTCTAATAACCAGAGTTATCTCAGATCTACGGATCTGGTTTTCAGACATCCCCTGGCACACACTTTTAAAAGGACTGTCGCAAAAAACAGCAACACAATTATATACAAATAATGTTACAAGTACAGACTTATAGACCCAATCAAAATGATCACACTCATGAGTATATGAACTTGATGCTGACGTCTACCTACTGGCGAAATTATATTAGTTATGACAAAGCAAAGCACTAGAGCAACTGTCACTTACTCCATTGTACCTGAGACGCCGTAACCTCTGTGTGAACTGTGCAATGTCTGTAGCTAAATCTCCCAACTTCTCTAGTTGGCTACCTCCTAAACGAGGAAAAATTAATGATGAATTCTAATATGTATCATGCCCCAATTCAGCCATGTACAGCTACAATGGTATGTGTGTTGCAAATAATAAACCAGTCTACTACTACCTAGGTTCGTCTACCATATCTACGGACACGAGATCGGGACGCTGAATGTGCACGTGGAGGGGCCGCGCGGGAAGACCACCATCTTCAGCTCCACAGGAAACAACACAAACACCTGGCTCAAAGCCGAGATCGAGGTGGAGGCGGGGAGCTTCAGGGTAAGAAAAAACGAAACGACGAAAGTATTGTTTTTGGGTGGCGTTGGTATATGTGGAGTTAGTATGTTTGAATTCCAGACATTACGTCAGACATGAGTTCAAGGTCAAGATGGGAGTAGTGTGATACCCGATAATATTTCATTATACAATAACCGACACAAAAAGCTTTGATCATGTAGCCCAGCAATTGCTACTACTGAAGCACCGAATCTGACATGTTTTGATACAGTCACCATGAAAAGAAAAATCTTAAACGGTGGCTAAGTAACCCTACCGAAGGAACCTACATACGACCATGACAATGTAGATTTCCAGCTTTCCCTTCACTTCTGTCTCTGTACCATCGCACACAAAACAAAATCTTCTCACCACGTAGTTGTTGTGTTCTCTAGGTTCTCTTCGAGGCCGAGCGCGGAACCAACCCCAACACTAACATCGCTATTGACGATGTCCAACTGACCGAAGGCTTCTGCATCCGTAAGATCGGCAGTTTTGAGAAATTACTATTTTATAGTTAAAATCCTCTGATATGAACACAATTTGTATCCTAAAACGGGAAACTGTAAATTGATCTATGAAGATGCATGTATGTATTTCAGTCGACCGTTGTTTTCATCAGGATCATATGTTGTTACGAGGGATTCTCCCTCCAGGACTCATTGAAAACCGCCTGCAGGCGACATGTGCTATGGACTCGTACCTAGCCTGAAATCCCGTCTTCTAGTGCTCTAGCCCGCTGCCGAAAACCTTCGTACCCATTCCGAAAACTTTCGGCAACGAACTAGAGCACAAACAGACAGGATGGCAGGCTAATGTATTACCTGAAGGGTGTTTACATGGCTTTTAATTCTCCACAGCGTGCCCCAGCGGCTGGACGGCCACCTCCAGCTCGTGCTACAAGTTCGTGCAGGTGCAGAAGTCATGGCAGGAGGCGCGGGACGACTGCCGCAGTCAGGGAGCAGGGCTCGTCAGCGTAGACTCCGCAGCCGAACACGTACGTCTGAGTTCTCTTTATTTCGATGCACTTTAGCCTAAAAGGCTAATCTTCCAGGGTACATACAGAAATAAAAACACATATACAACAGATAACATGGTAAAACACACATTTAGCACAAAAAAGAAATTTACATTGGGTACAAATGAAAGTACCTTAATCTACATACTAAATCACAGAAGACTACTGTAGTATATGAAAAGTTGGTAGATGGCTTTTTCAGTTAGTCTCTACCAGGCTTCGGGAAGCGCCTGGATAGAGTAGAAATCAGTCAGAAAGACATACCAGGGGAGTTGGTCAGCTAGAGTAGAGAGTACATTTTGCCGCTCCCGAAGCCTGGGGGGGGGGGTGCGCTACGTTCTTTGAAGTCCACTATCTAATTTAGAGTGGCAAAATGTTCTCTCAGCCTTCTGCCTAGTGAAGTAGAATTTTTTTTGTATTGTCAAACCAGAATTTAGGGCCTGTTTTGGAAGGTTTTAAAGATTTACGCGTTTTGTCGAGCTTTTTATTTTGTCGGCATTTCCGACTTGAGCCAGTATATCCAAGGCTGTATAAACTTGTAAAAGGCTATATAAACCTGTACGTACATTGGTTAAAAAAAAGCGACAAACTAATAAAGACATTGCATCTTGTATATGTGTTGCTCTATTTCTAGGAATCAAATCTTTCCAATGTCTCTCTCTCTCTCCAGACTTGGCTGCAGACGCAGGTGGACTATTACCAGCCGTGGTGGTGGATCGGTCTGAATGATCTCGGAACTGAGACCAGCTTCAGCTGGAGTAACGGAAACCCCCTCACTGTTAGGTGAGTACATGACGTACAATACCAACAGAATCAGTCAACAAGAATGATGGAGAATTTGTTGGGCCAGGCAATCAAAATCTAGTACGACCTTCGACTGGTCAAGACCTAACTGCACGCCAAATCTTACGCTACAGTCCACCCATAGCTTCTTGAGTTGTGTGATCAACCACAACCAAAATACGTTCCAAACGCTGCCGAAAACATGTACATAAAGTTCTAGCGAACATAACTAAAAGCAGTTACTCAGTAGATTTTCACAATCAAGCAACTGGATATGATTTTGAAACTCATATCCAGTTGCTTGAGTAACTGTACTGCTTTTTGGCATATCTCATTACCTGGATGTCTAACCGTCATCGATGTACCAACCTTTCTATGCGTCCTGCATTTCAGCTACTGGATTGTTGGCGAGCCCAACGACTCCTCTGGGAACGAGGACTGTGTAGAGATGCAGGGGAGCTATCAGCAGGCCTGGAACGACCAGAGCTGTGCCCAGCTGAACTACTACATCTGCGAGATCAACAAAGGTTTGTTTTTTTGTTTGTCTGTTTGTTTTGTAGACTTATAGTCCACCTTTAGGCGTAAAACACCGGTTTTGTACAGTAGGTACAAGCTGCGTACGACCGGACTAATAGGTTTGATCCATTCACCGACATCTACACCTATTCATTGTGTATAAGTTGTGGTGGGTACTTTAAATAATGTTTAGGTGTTGCTCTTCTTAAACACATGACCTCCAGCTTTACGTCCCATCCCATATTTCTGCATACTTCAAAGAAGATAACTGAACTCTCGCGTGGTTTATGGTGAAAAATTACACGTGCTGACTTTTCTATGTTGCAGATGACCCGATTGTCATTGACACCTCGGATGGTCCTGTCGATGGTAAATATTCTTGTTTCTACTTAATTATTATGTATTTCTGAATTAAGACTTACGTCCATCTCGGCTTGGCTTCGTTTTCGAAGGTTTAAGACTTACGTACGCTACAGGCATATCTACATTGCATTGTGTGGTGATCTCACCCCATGACGACACTGTTCCTCCCCAGTCGGGTCGTGTTACAGCGGGAACGGCGACAAGTACCGCGGCACGGCCAACACCACGGTGTCCGGGTACGACTGCCAGCGCTACTACATTTGGTGCGGCAATGTGACAACATCTGCACATTTGCCACCAAGAACTAGCCTCTACCAGGCTTCTGGACGCGGCTGGAAAGAGTAGAAATCAACCAGATAGAGGGATAACATGCCAAGGGAGCGGCAAACTGTACTCTAGAGCTAACCAACTCCCTTGGCATGCTATCTTTCTATTTGGCTGATTTCTACTCTTTCCAGCCGCCTCCCGAAAGCCTGGTAGGGACTAACCAAAAACCGTAATTTTGTGTTGTTGTTGTTCCTCCTCAGTTGGGTCCTGTTACACCGGGAACGGCGACAAGTACCGCGGCACGGCCAACACCACGGTGTCCGGGTACGACTGCCAGCGCTACTACATTTGGTGCGGCAATGTGACAACATCTGCACATTTGCCACCAAGAACTAGCCTCTACCAGGCTTCTGGACGCGGCTGGAAAGAGAAGAAATCAACCAGATCTAGATAGAGAGATAACATGCCAAGGGAGCGGCAAACTGTACTCTAGAGCTAACCAACTCCCTTGGCATGCTATCTTTCTATTTGGCTGATTTCTACTCTTTCCAGCCGCCTCCCGAAGCCTGGTAGAGACTAACCAAAAACCGTAATTTTGTGATGTTGTTGTTCCTCCCTCCGCAGTCGGGAACTGTTACACCGGGAACGGCGACAAGTATCGCGGCACGGCCAACACCACGGTGTCCGGGTACGACTGCCAGCGCTGGGACCAGCAGCGGCCCCACCTGCACGTGTTCGACGCCGAGTCGTACCCGGAGGCCGGGCTGGAGGAGAACTACTGCCGCAACCCTGACGGCGCCGCGCGGCCCTGGTGTTACACCATGGACAACAACGTGCGCTGGGAGTACTGCAACCTGCAGCCCTGCGGTGGTGAGAATCTATGAATGAATGAACGAACGAACGAACGAATGAATGTGTGTGTGTGTGTGTCTGTGTGTGTGTGTGTGTGTGTGTGTGTGTGTGTGTGACGGCGCCGCGCGGCCCTGGTGTTACACCATGGACACTAATGTGCGCTGGGAGTACTGCGACCTGCAACCGTGTGGCGGTCAGGGTTTATCTTTTATTACAGCATTTAAACAAGTGTGTGTGTGATTGTGTGTGTGTGTGTGATTGTGATTGATTGATGAAACAATTGTACGGTGAATGTACTCCAAGTTTTGAGAGACAGATAGATCCTTCTGCAGTTTTTGTGGACTTGGTTCATTTGAATGGAATGGGGCTTCTTATCTTCTTGTGTCTTTTAATTTTGTCTTTAGATGGGGGTCAGGATGTGCAGACAAGCGCTCCCATCCCAGGTTTGTGTCGGTCTTTGTGTTGTGCATTTCAAACATCACTGCTGCTTTGCTTACGTATTGGTTTTGCTCTGTTTCCTTATCTTCTTCTAACTAGTGTTGGGTTACATCATGTTGCAATTTTATACCAGGGGGATTTATACTCTTGTCTGATCATATGAATGTGTTTGAGCAAGGAAGTTGTAAGGGTCTCCCATATAACCTCATTGGTTTGTAGTCCTTTGTTCAATTGCTGTTGCCATACATTGTACCATGTGCAACTGACGCGCAATATAAAGTTTTCCTTTTTGTTTACAGATTATCAGATCCGGCTTGTTGGCGGCCAGTCGTTCGGCCGTGTGGAGGTGTTCTATAACGGGCAGTGGGGGTCCGTGTGCGACGATAACTTCGGCAAGGAGGACGCGGATGTGGTGTGCCGGGAGCTCGGCTTCCCCGGGTCCCTGCAGTTCTACCCCGACGCCTACTTCGAGCCGGGCGAGGTTTGTTTATTTGTTTGTTTGTTTATTTGAATTTGTGAATTTGCCACAAGTACAAATAAACAAGTGGAAGGGAGGGCAAAACAGGTGTATAAATACTCTCCGAGCAGAGGTTTGGGTTTCGGGTTATTTTTGGCGTCTTTTTATGCTTTTTTTACTGGACTTTCCCTTTTGCACTGGATTTTTTTCACCCCCCCCCCAAAAAAAACACACGAAGATTGAATTTGATTACATAGGGCCTAAAGGCGGTTTACCGGTTATGCGAAACAAACAAACAAAGATGTATAGTATTACCATTTATGGTAAGTTTCTTCTTTGTGTTGGAACGAGTTCGAACTCTATAACTATGGATTCTACCAACACAGATGAGCTTTCATTCAAACAAAGATGTAATTTGCTGCCCTAGGGCCCGATCTGGCTGGACGAGGTGACGTGTGTGGGCACGGAGAGCTCGCTGCAGTACTGCGCTAACGCCGGCTGGGGCGTCACTAACTGCGGACACCACGAGGACGTCGGCGTCAGCTGCCTCGGTAAGTCTAACTTGCCGGTTCTGTCAGGAAGAATACAACTTCTGGAAGTTCGTAGATCATATCATCATCAGCGGCAGCATGCCTCCGGATTATAATCCGGTGAGGTACACTTGATAAAGTAACTCCAACACTCCCCTGTCCCTCATGGCGCACACTAGAGCAGTCTCTGCGAGACCAGTGTCTTTCTCTCACATGGACAAATTTGTGTAGTACTAGTATGTGATCGTCCCACTCTACGTTTCCCACGTGGGAAGCTACTGGATTAGTCTACCAGCTGAGTGTAATAGCAGATATTAGCAGAATATAAAGTGATAACAAATTGTAAGTAGCATTATGTAGGAGCTTTCAATCCGTTTTCACGTCGACGTTTTGTAGATTGTATAGCCCATCATGACTTTTTAAAAACCGGTACAAAAAGTGTTACCTGTGGACCTGTCCTTGGTGCTGAATGCCGTGTGTTACTCATTCCACAGAGGCGAAAGATGGACAAAAGGAGGCTGTGAAGAAGAATCGCGTCCCGAACTTCCTGAAGAAGCTTTTCGGTCAGTAGGTCCTGCCGGTATCGCCGTTTGGAGAGGCCAGTGTCCGACAGAATACGGCCTGTGCTGTCTTAAATCACAATTCATTTTAATAAAGCCAGTACTTCCACACACGAGCTTCATGCGTTGGTCTGCGTACACACACTAATTAGCGAATGAATTGCAATAATTTTTTTTCTGATGTCTAGCTATAGGCACATAGTGAGAGGCCAGCGCCCGGCAGAATACGGCGTGTGCTGTCTTAAATCACAATTCATTTTAATAAAGCCAGTAGTTCCACACACGAGCTTGGTCTGCGTATACACATCAATCTTGTAGCGTTCTGGAAATGTTTTTTTCTGATGCCTAGCTATAGGCACATGGTGAGAGGCCAGTGCCAGGCAGAATACGGCCTGCATGTGCTAGCTACTACGTAAGTCAACATGCTGTCTTAAATTACAATTTACATCTATAATCAGTTGTTCTACATACATGCTTCATGGAGTGGCTATCCGTTGGTCTGCGTATACACAGAAATCAGAGAATATGACTTGCAATAAATCTTGAATCGTTCTGAAAAAGGTTTTTCTGATGTCTAGGCAGTAATAGCCTTTCTGTTTCATTGAGTATGTGTGTGACAGAGCAGGGCATTAACAAACAGCGCTGCCTTTGATTAAGTAACAAAAGAAGGTGTGGGTCTGTCCTTGGTGCTGAACGCCATCCACCCCCATGTCGTCCTCTCACTACAACAGTTGTACTCGAAATATGCAACAGGGAAGTGTTGTGAAAAAAAATCCAATCTATCTGGTCACTGCAGTAAACCATAAAAACAACTACGAGAGAAATACAATTTTGAATTTATTTTATTTTTTCAATTTGGCAACTTATGTACTACATGATCGCAAAAATTATATAGAATACATCGGATTCATGTCTGTGCGAAAGACCGGTGTTTAGACTACGTATTTACAGCTACATTTAAATAGAATACATTAGTTAATGACTAATCCATGAAAACATTATCTTTGGTAAATTTAGCAAAAGCTTATCTTCCCCTCAACGACGCACAAAGATTCACACACAAACACATACCTATTCTAAAACCTATTCTCCCCAGAACTATCGTAGACTGGAACTCATTGCCACCAAGCACAGTTAGGGCATCATCACTAGAAAGCTTTAAACAACTCCTGCAATTAAATGTGCAAAGATTAAGTGTAACAAGTCGTTCGGTATGATATAGCTAGCTGCCGCCGCGCCGCGTGCCTGCGAAGCTGGTGTGTTACGCCGTAGGGCGGTTATACCGGCTATACCAATACAGATACAGAAAACTCCCCATCTAATTCAATCATTTTCTAACCCTCGATTCCCTCCGATCTCTTTACATTTGATTCACATCAAACATGTCAAACGTTTAAAGTTTACAAGTAGTCCAGGGTGTAATGTAGGATGGTCTCCTTTCCTTTAGTTACTGTAGGTCTCATTTACTCGCAATGGGAGCCTTCATTTCTTGAAGAGAAGCAGTCCTGTAGAAGAATAATAAGCAAAAATTGATTATTACCACATAGTAGCTTGACTTTGTAAGAGTAAGAAATAAGTAGAACTACTTAAAGTAAGTAAGGATAAAGTGAAGTAAAAGGTAGACATGAATTTACGACAGTTCTTGTCTATAGCTAGCTAGATTTCAAACAACTGATCATCATGGAAACCAATAGAAGGACTGAATATGTAGAAGAAAGCATCTGACACCACCAAGTTTCACAAACAAACAAACAGAAATCACAAAACAAGATTGAAAACGAACACGTACATTTCTTCTAAGGCCGCCTTGTTTTCCTTTATTACCCGCTCGTTGATTGGATAAATAATTAGAAACCCTAGACCAATCAGAGACAATCCAGTGGGAACGGCAGACATCAGAATTCTAAGTGACGTGTCGACGGACGTGGGCTGAGTACACTGACCAGTTACGTAGCCGCCGATTCTGCAATGGACGATAAAATATTGACCCTTATAATTTGTACACTAAACAATGTACGTATATTCACTTTTACATGTATCTTGTGTCGTCTGAATATTGTAAGAAACAAGCTTGGTTTACAAAGTAACACTGGTACAATAGGTTAAATCTCAAAAGGGTAGATAATGTATAGTGTACAGATCTATCTGATGTTTCTACGTACATTGCTGAGGAGGGGGGTCGGTGTCGATCATGTGAATGTTTTGCTGTTGCAAAGAAAGTCATTTCCGCACTATAGATATAATATAAATAAGATATTGGCTGTGTTTCTTAGCTATTATTTGCTTTTGCATTGCGACTGTTTCCACATCAAAAGCTATACAGTCACGTATGCATGTATGTTTCTCTTACTCTCCAAGCAGAGGTTGATGGGGAAGATCGTTACCTTTATATATATATGATCCCTTTTTTGGCGCTACCCCCACCAATTGGATGGCCAACTGGACCCTCTCTGGCCAATGGATACTGCCTGGCCAATTTTATACCCTAGGATCTTTTTGTCACCCTAGGATCTGCTTGGAGATTATGTTTCTCTGAGCTGACTTCGTGGCATCAACAACAGAACGCAGTACAGAGGGTGAGCTTTCCTACCCAGAACGATAAAGGATTGGAATGCTCTATCTGAGTCTGCGGTCCAGGCCACCACAGTAGCCACTTCTGTGTCTATGGCTGTGAACTGAGATTCTCTTACATAACAACTGCCCCTCCCGGTAATGAACTTACGCTTGGACACACGGACATGATTACGGACAATGAATAGGACAATTCTACAGATACCTCTGACCTCAACATGCCAGAATGTTCAACTCTTATGAACGTGGGCAACGAAAGGAAGAAGGAGAAGACTTACACCAGTGCGACGGTTGTCGCCGCCTGTCCCAGGACGGAAGCCAGCCGACACATGAGCAGATACATGCTGAAGAACAGGGTGTCCAGCCGCTGGTTCGTCTGCAGCTGATACGCGTCCACGAGATCAGACAGCATGGTCCTGTGGGGGAAAAGGGATTTTTTCTATGTAATGCCGAGTCTCAGCTTAGCAGCTGTCTCAAGGACATTAAGGTGGCGGTTAAGGTGGCGGTTAACACAGGTCTTAAAATTGTTTCTGTCATTTAAAGTAACAATGTCCTGTGGGAGGGAGTCCCAGAGCTTTACTGTGGCCGGTAGAGGTGGTAAAGGTTCTCCTGTGGGATGTTGTACATGCCTTTACATTTTCAAGTCTGACTTACCACGGGATGTAGCTGTTGGCGGACATGAGGGCTCCCATTAAGATGATGAGTACCAGGGTAACGGCGAGGTTCCTGGGCGGGACGAACGCGGCACTCATCAGGAACGGGATGGTCAGCTGTAGAAAGGTGATTCACAGGCAAAAGTTAAAGTTAAAATCCCTCCCGCACCAGGTGGTGTATAGGGCGGCGCCCATCTCCGGTTCAGTAGCCCTTGGGCCACACAATTGTGCAATCACTACAGCAGGGGGCTAGTCCACTGGTAGTGTTGTGTGTTCAACTCGCATACTCTTTCCCAAATGCTGAGTGCTAAGCATAGAAAGCAGTATGTACCATTTTTAAAGTCTTTGGTATGACACGGCCGGGGATCGAACTCACGTGCACGACCTACCGAATGCAAGGCGAGCACTCTACCCACTTGGCCATTGCACTGGTTGACAAGGCAAGTGAGATGCCACAAAAAGAACTTGTGTGTTATACCCAAGTTAAATATGCGTGCTTTTGTTAAGAGTTACGATTAAATCGGTAATGGTAGTCCCATACCATTTTGAGGCCTTAGGGGCAAGTGTCTAGGTCACGGTATGAGATGATATAGCCGATCCCTCTCTCCCACATTTTACCTCACCAACTGAAGTCAAGTACCCATTTTGTTTGCTTTTGTTTGCTTCGCATAACCGGTAAACCGCCTTTCGGCGTAACACACCAGTTTTGTACATGTTCGTACATGTACAAGCTACGTAAGTAGGACTGTAAGGTTTGAACCATGGCCACTCACACCGGGAAGGATTTTTACACCCGGATGGAGTGATGTCAATTCCCTACCCCATGGACGCATTATCTATCCAGGTACCAGGGATCGAACCCGGCCTTTGAAGATGTAAAAAAAAAACGCTGTACTTACCGCCACCATGACTATGTACACCGACTTCTTTCCGCATTTGTCCACAAGTAAACCGACCGCTGGCAGGGCGACGACGGTAGATATCTGAGAAAATAATTACACATATATAGTAGAGGGGATACATTCCTCAAGCTAACCGACATCTCACACACGCAGTCGTCCCTCAGTAAGACATCTGGAGCCGCATAGTTCCCGTTTAGAACTTTTATTCAGCCTGTCACACGGCCGGTTTGGCCTGTGTGGCTTCTTCAAGTGTACAGAGGCTAAATGACACAAGTAACATGAAGTTCTCACTTATATACCTTGGATAGTGCATTGTGACAGGCTGAATAAGAGTTCTAAACGGAAACTATGCGGCTCCAGGTGTCTTACTGAGGGACGACTGCGTGTCGCTTGTGGAATGAATCCCCTCTACTATATACAAAATAATGACACATACATGTATAAAATCTGTCACTTTCGGTAATGTTGATGAGACTAAGATTTCAAAATTTATTTCATATAAGGAAGAAACAACACAGAAGGGGCAACGGAGCAGTGTATTTAATGATACAAACCCTGTCTAATACTCACCACTGTGATCAAAAGAATGTTTGCCACTTGGTGCTGAAGATCGAGTGAAAATTGTAGATAGATGGCTGCGCCTCCTGCGTAGATCTGCAAGGAGGCGTTAGATTGGTTACGGTCACTACAAACAACTTACAAAACACAACACTCCAATCGCCACTACTTGTCATTGTACATTAGCCTCCACCAGGCTTCGGGAGGCGACTGGAAAGAGTAGAAATTGGCCAAATAGAGAGATAAGATGCCAGGGGAGTTTGTCTGCTGGAGATAACATTTTGCCGCACCCAAACTCTCCCAGCAAACTCCCCTGGCATGTTATCTCTCTTTATGACCGATTTCGACTCTTTCCAGCCGCCTCCCGAAGCCTGGTAGAGGCTAATTGTACATGTCCAAATACTAGGAAAGGATATAGACCTGTCCTTGGTGCTGAACGCCATCCCCTCGCTTGTTTGTGTATTTCAGACTGTTCTACGACTTACACAGACCTTATTTGACTGTTGTCCATCTCTTTGTTGCTTGACTAAATGTAATCATGTCTCGTCTTGTGTAAATGTATGCTGGGCCCCATTGGAAAGCAACTGATACTAGCTAAATGGGCTACCCAGCCGTTTTAAGATGAAATGAATAAATAAATGGATGACAGATGAAAACTACATGTAACATCCGTGTCCATAATATCACCAGGGTCCATAATATCGCCACCTTGAGAAACAGTGTGCTTTAAGATATTTTTACTGCAACATACTTTTGGTATGCAGTCCTTCACACCTCAAATGTACATACCTAGGGTATGTTGCAGTAAAAATATCTTTAAGCACACTTTTTCTCAAGGTGGCGATATTATGGACCCTGGTGATATTATGGACACAGATGTTAGTAGTAAAACGTTTGACTCACCACAGTCGGAGAATATAGACAGACATCATAGATCAGGAAGTAGACGTTCGGACGAAACGTCACCACGCCTTTCAGAGTCCTCAGGAAGTTTTCGTCTGTATTTTGCTCGTTTTCCCTTTCCATATCTGTGGAGGAAGAAATGCAAGGGACTTCATGGAAGAAATCGGTTGCAGTAGGCAGATGGACATAGGGGGGGCTGCATGCCCTTTTCCGTAAGGCGTAATCAGGCCTTTTTAGTCTTCGTAATCCATAGGCAGCCTCCCAAAAAATCAAAGTAATTCGTAATAGTACATTAGCGGCAAAGCGTAAAGTCGTAATCAGCTCTGAGACTTTAATGTAATTCGCAATCGGCGGCGAACATTTTGCGTACTTAGTAATCACTGCCCCCTCACACAGGCCCTCATACAGGATTTCTAATAATGCTTTAGTCAACGGAAAAATAATCTAAGCGACCACGTGGTCGTTATACAGAGGTGGTCGCTTGTACGATGTAGACGAGAGAGCACCACTGTGGCCGGGAAGAGGAAATTTGACATCTTCTCACCTCTTCTCTCCTTAACTCCAAACGTGACCATGAGGGTTGCGAGCAGGGATATAACACAGAGGGCCCCGGCAGAAATCAGATAACCATTTTTCTGGAAAAAAAGAAAAAAAGAAATAATCACGTAACGTAAAGTAATATAAAACATAAGGCAATCAGACATACAAATCCTGTATATACCGTCCTCTAGCAGTATATACAGAGAAAAAATACAGAGACCGAAGTGAGAAACACAGACAGACAGACAGATGAGCCAACAACCACGCTTCATTCCTTTGCAGTGAGGTAACAAATACATAGATGGCGTGGATCTGTCCTTGGTGCTGATCGCCATCCACACACACAGACATTGTGCACGGATTGCGTTTGGATACACACAGGCGCATGTCCACATCCACACACACACACACACTCAGAGAGAGAGAGAGAGAGAGAAGGAGAGAGAGAGAGAACCTGAAATATAAGTGCTTTGAAGTGAACGAACAAAATCATCATGTGTAGCATGGTGATGTTTCCTAATGTCCACCGACAACCGTCACGTGGATTCTACTGTACCAAGCCGTGTACTTACAACATCTGTCAGTGCCTCCGGGTCTATGTGGTGGGTACTGTTGTACGCACGCACACGCACTCGCGTACGCACACGCGCGCACACAAACACACACACATACACTTACCACGTCCTGCAGTGCCTCCGGGTCTATGTAATGTGTACTGTTGTCAGTACTGTTCGCCGGTCTACACGCCTTATTATCTACTGTGTCGAAGGCTTCCACGACTTGTCCGTGCAGGGCGATCCCCAGGACTACAGAAACCAGCTCCATAACACCTCCTATAGGAGACACAAAATGCGTAAATAAGAGACTTAATATGCAGAGTGCTCGACTCGGAACCAAGAGGGTTCGAGTCCTGACGTGCCACCGAATATTTTTATTCGTAAAAGTGGCTGCGAGAATCTAAGTTGTGCCTAACTTGAGTTCGCAGTCACTTTGTCTGTGTCCTTTCATTTGGGTTCATTACTGTTTTTCTGAATAAAAAAATAATTAGCTATAGATGTTAGGATAACGCAGGTATCAGATTTGACAGTTCGTAAATCTTGTGATACTCAAAAAGAGACTTCGGTGAATGTTAGACATCCAGGTAATAAGATACGCCAAAAAACCGTTACTCAAGCAACTGGATATGATTTTGGAAACGGTCAGACGTTTCAGGTAGCATCCACTACCTTTCGTAAGTGACACTAGAGACTTGCAGGAGAAAGGCAGGTTCATAAGCACATACTATTGATTGATATGACTAAGGGAAGTACTTATGAGTGTGGCTCTGTTTCTCTCGTTCTCGTCATCAGACATGTACATCACCAGGGTCCGGTAAGAGACGTTGTTAGCCTGTACGGGGAATTAAAAACAACAGTTAACCAATTAACCATGCATAAAATAGCGCTACCAGAACATGAGAAATGCCTAACGGAATATGGAAGGGAAGTAGAACTTGTTAGTAGAATCTTGTTGGATATGTACTGCTAATAAATCAGCGCATGTTGCTTAAATGTAATATATATTCAATCCAGCGTGAATGACTTTCATCCAACGGGCTTTGGAATGTTTGTGTTTAGTTTAAACAATAAGTTTCGTTGTGTTGTGTTGTGTTGTGTTGTGTTGTGTTTGTTCCTTTCAGAACTATAGTTATGCTCTTGTTTCTGTGTGTGACTCAGTTGTGAGATTGTAGAATCATGTATCATACTTTAGTTTCATTAATGTTTTACTGTACATACCGTCTGTAGAAACACGAAGGCGGAACACAGCACGAGATAATAGAACATCTTCACGATATCCGGCATGTTGGGCGGGACGTACCAACACAGGAAGTACACGGGAACGAGAAGCAATCCCGATCCCAGGATCCTACAGGACAGAAATGCTCAGTAGAAATTCCTTACTAAGAAGACCACGCGTTTTGAATGACATTTGGGGCCTAACACTCAACTCTGAATTGCAAATTCAGCCCAGAATATTTATCACTATGTTCACTGAAGGAAAACATATTGTTTTTGCTACGTTTCCTCTTCTTCTTCTTCTTCACTGACCTCTGACCTGGCCAATGACCTGATTTGTTGACGTCTCTCACCATGGTATCTGGTGTCGGGTTACATAATGTTGCAATTTTATACTAGGCAGAATTTATACTTCTGTCTTCTGACCATATATATAAATGTATTTGAGTAAGAATCAACATAGCAGACCATAGCGTTGCAACTCGACACGTGGGCTGGTCAAAATGACATGATACTGAACGGGAAAAAGAGTCAGCAGTTGCAGATCTGTTTCAGTAGGAACACTCCTGTACCCCCACCCTTGTCTCTTGGAGGCGAACTTGTTCCTGTTACAACAACTGCAAAGGGCCTCGGGTTTACTTTTGACAGTACTTTATCCTGGCGAGCACATGTAAAGTCAGCAGTTTCCAAGGCCTCCAGCAGGCTGCATTATCTGCGGTTACTGACAAAACAAGGAATGAGTGTCGCCGACTTGGTGCAGGTGTATCTGTCGCTGATTCGCCCTATACTAGAGTATGGTCATGTTTTGCTCATTGGCTGTAGTGACGAGCTGTCCACTAGTATGGAACGAGTACAAAAACGCGCCGTGCGCATCATCTCCCTCGGGGGAAAGCGAACAGTTCCAAAGCTCCCTTCTTTGAAAGAAAGGAGGGAAGCGGCCACTTTGAAGCTGTTCACAGCTATGATAAAGCCTGAGCACCCACTACATGACCTAGTGCCCCCCCAACGGTCCACAGCTACAGGTAGATGGTTGCGGAACGACAGTGCCTTCACTGTGCCAAAAGCCAGGACTGAGCGACTGAAAAGGTCATTTGTTCATTGTGCGGTAAAACTGTACAATGAGTCTGTTTCATAAGCTATCCCATGCTGTATCTGCATCCAATTTTGTTATCTTTAAGCTGTTTATTGTTCATCGTATTGTATTGTATTATGTGTTTTGATTATATTGTAACAAACTATCCACTTCAGGGAGACTCTTGTCTTTCCCTGCATATGTATGTTTGGTGGTTGGAAAACCAATAAAGATGTCTAGCATATGCGAAGGTAAACATTATGCATTTGCTTTGCAAATGTTACCTTTCTAGTTTAGATGTATTTTTCAAGGCAGATGCGTGTAATTGATAAATGTGAACGTAGGTTGTACGTTACCATGGTCTCATCCTGCCGAACCGTGTGTTTGTGGAGGAGATGAACTTCCCCACGATCAGGTTGGAGATGACGTCCCAAAACCTGCTGATGAAAACAACCACCGTGGCGTACCGGGCTGATACCTGGGGAGGGAGGGGGAGTGAATTTTTATGTTTAGGCCACACCAAGTAAATTTTATGGATGACGTCCGCGCGCGCATTGATTTTCGCCTGTTCTCAAAAAAAAAAGATCACGTCCTCCGAGGCTCTGGCATGGCTCTAAGCCTGGGTAGTCCATGGTAGTTAGCGACAATACGGAGCCGGGCACCCAGGCTACAGAAGCTCCACGACTCAAGAACTCGTACAAATACAGTGCCGATTCATAAATTCTACAAAAAGCCGGCTGGTCGTATACGTCGCTATATACTGCCTCACATTCACAATACCAGGTTTGTATTCCTGTGGTTTAGTAGCATTTTTTTTGGCCGGAATGTTTTTTTTTTTTATTCGGGGGTCTTCAGAGGATGTCATCCATAAAATTAAGTCGGTGTGGCCTTACCGAAGGAAACATGTTGTTTTTGCTCTGTTTCTTGTTCTTCCGTTCTAAGCACTGACCTCTGACCTGGTCAATGACCTGAACCAGACTGTCTCTTACCATGGTAACTGGTGTTGGGTTACATCATGTTGCAATTTTATGGTAGGAGGGATTTAGACTCCAGTCACCATATATGTGAATATGTTTGAGTAGGAATTAACAGAGCAGACCATATGAGAAGGAAAACATTATGCATTTGCTTTGCAAATGTTACCTTTATAGTCCTCTCTATATCATCATTGAGTCACTGTGGCAGCAAAATATCGTGGTTAGGATTTGCGACTTGCAATCTAAAGATTATGGGTATTATGGGTTCGAATCCCAGTAGGCCCAATGTTTTGCCCCTGGCGAATTTAAGGCTATTAACACATATTTCTTCCCTCGAATCAGGTAAGAATGGGTACCTAGCGTCGTTTAGGGATGTTTTCTCGGATGAGGCATAAAACCGAAGGTCCCGTATTTCAGGGGAGCTGCTGTTGTCATCTTTGATTTTATATACAACAACAAGTGCTGCTACTTTCCTGACAACAGAATGCATGAATCATCTGTACATTTCTGAGGCGTGAGCTCTAGAGTATCCTGTTGGACGGGATAACATGCACCAATTAGCCAATTATGGGGACAATACAATGAGGTACCTAGATTTTGTAGGATCTCGTACAATTTCGTACTTTTTTCTGTATTTCTCTTCTTTATATCTTTTCTTTTCTCCAAGACGAACAAGCAGTCACGGCAATCCATCCACAACTTCTTGAGTTGTCTAACTCATGCTACTAGTACAATTCGTGCTTAGCCTTAAATCCAGCATTGTTAGTCATATGTCCGGGCCGCTCCCGAAAACTCGATCCTCGCCGCGGGGCTGATTCGTGCTTCCTTCTCCACGTCCCACCTGTTCTCGGGCCTTCTCAGTATCCAGCATATGGAGGCTATCCATTGCATGTAGGTCCATTAGAAATGGGGAAATGGCGGAGAAAACATATCCTGCTATATTTGTGCGTTCGCGTTTGAAGCAAGACTTAGTAGATCTTCCGCTCAAGCAAAACTAGTAGTAGATATTTGCTCTCACATTGTTACATCATTCCTAGGTCCTGTGTTACTATTGCAGCGAGCAGCAACACCGGGGGCACCTGTTTACATGACGATAACTACTCTTGTAGTTAACGTTATGTAAACTATAACTATATGAACGTCAGAGCTATCACAATACATGCAAAAACACATTCACAATACTACAGATATGAATCTTACCTGTGCCACTTTTACCAGGAACACGTTGTTGTAGGTGTTCATCACCGTGAGAAACAGGGAGCCAGAGAGCATGCCCAGTCCGTAGAACGTCGTCTCCAGCCACGACACCGATCCAGCCCTGTCCTGTGACATATCGCTGTATGTGTCCTTCTAGTCCCGATATCGATGATTAGAAGCAGACTTCAGTGTGGAACAGAGCTATAGTACTCTAGTACCTTGTGCGCGCGTTTCAATTCTGCCAACTGAGGATACTAGTAATTGCTCCCACTGCACTGGTGACCTATCGAACAGGTTTAACCGGTTGTACATGTATGCTATGATCACCCCACCGGGATAAGAAACTCTATAAATCTTGTCGAGGTTTAGCAGCTTTTAAAGCTTTTAAGCTTAAAAGCTTGTTCCAACCCAGTTTGACTGCCCGGGTCTGGTGTATGGGAGACCTGTAACCTTCGGGGGGGGGGGGGGGGTTATGACACTAGGGAGGTTCTAATTAGCAGTTTTTATTAGAAAATATGAAGAATACAAAACACCGGGGTGGGCAACTCTAGCAAATTGCTAATTATAGTCTCACAGCCGGCAAAAAAAAAATACAAATCAACAAACAAATAAGAAAACAAATAGCACAACAGCAAACGGCTGTTCCGATAAACAGAGATAACAGGTAATAAGCAATGGATCGATGATATGTAGAGTTTAATGATTTTTGTTGGCAGTTTAAACATTAGTCATTTTGTGTCGAACTGCGCTTCAGCCTCAGTCTATAACTAGTCACTGCAGTAGACAACACACTTAAGAAAGAAAGACGTTTTCAAATGTTTTATTACAAGTTTCCACTAACACAGAATTTGTTCCATGATAACTCAAATTTACATAAAATACAACAGATTCATCTCAATCTGAATGCATAGGTTGAAAGACCAGTACTTAGACTAGATACAACCTTTTGATAGGATATATTACTAATGGACTACCCCAGGAAACACATTTGTGAATTTAGCAAAATGTCGTTCCCCTCGACGACTTTAAGAGACTATTCTGAGAAGTTCTTGTTTGTATTTACACACACACACACGCACGCATATTCACTCACACCTCTTCTATGTCCATTCCAGTTACTTCAACATCTTTACATTTGGTTGTTACTACCATTTCATACGTTTACAGGTTAAAAGTAGTCCACGGTGTAATGTAGGATGGTTTCCATTCCTTAAGAAGTTACTGTAGGCCTCATTTACTCGCAATTGGCGCCTTCATTTCCTGAAGAGAAGCAGTCCTGTAGAAGAATGAAAAGAAAAAAATTGATTAATAGCACATACTAGCTAGATTTTGGAAAAGTCAGTACAAAAAGTAAGTAAGGGTCAAGAAAAAGTAAAAGGTAGACATGAATTAATGACAAACTTCTTCTTGATTTAAATTGCAGACAACTGACCAATAGGAGGACCGGGTATTAAGTAGATGGAAGGATTTGACACCACAAGGTTTCCCAAACAAACAAACAAACAAACAAACAAATAAACAAACAAACGCAAACCACAAACAAGACAAAGAACAGAGTACGACTTACATTTCTTCTAAGGCCTCCTTGTTTTCCTTTCTTATCTGCTCGTTGATTGGATACTTTATTAGACACCCTAGACCAATCAGGGACAGGCCGGCGGGAAGGGCAGACATCAGAATTCTCAGTGACGTGTCCACGGACTCGGGCTGAGTACATTGACCAGTTACGTAGCCGCCGATTCTGCAACGGACGAAAAAAGAAAAGACAGATCCTTAAAATTGATAGCAAACAACATGAACAATGTAATATGTACATTTTCGTACATGTTCTAGTATGGATCTTGTATAATATGAGGATTATTAGAAGCAAAAAAATATATAGTTAAACTGTTAATTACAAACTCATGCCCTAAGACTGGTTGCAAGGAAACATAGGTACGATATTTAAAAAGATATCTAGTGCACAGTTCTACCTGATGTTTCTACGTACATTACTGGTGAGTGATCAGTATTCATCATGTTTTGCCGTTGCAAAGTAAGACTTTTGGTTTGGTTTTTCTTCCAATGTCCGCGGTCATGATAAAGATCATTCTGGCATACTCATTTTCAATTGAACGAAGTGAGGAAAGTCGTATAAAGTGCCTTTCTCAAGAGTTAGTAAAATGGCGGGATTCGAACTCGGAACCTCTTGGTTCTGAGCCGAATGCCCTGCCGTTACGCCACAAACATTTCTGCACAAACATAAGTGAGATATCGGTTGTGTTTCCTAACTATAGGTAGCAAAAGCTATATCTATGTGTGATTTACAGTCTGAGCAGACTTACACCAGTGCGACGGTTGTCGCCGCCTGTCCCAGGACGGAAGCCAGCCGACACATGAGCAGATACATGCTGAAGAACAGGGTGTCCAGCCGCTGGTTCGTCTGCAGCTGATACGCGTCTACGATGTCAGACAGCATGGTCCTGTGGAGAAAAAAAAATGAAAATGAACTCGATCCAGTTGAAGCTTATTGAAGAGCTGCCCTTCCACTGGTCGTGACAGAGAAGACAGACGCTATGTACAGTATCTATCTACAAGCTCGTTGTATCGCGGAAATTCTCCTAGCTCTTCTAGACAAGCACAATGAACAGTAGCCTGGTGTCCAGTCTATCGATCGTGTTTGGGGCGGGTTTCCTTCTGGGCTGCAGGAGCTCTTCCCCGACCGACTCAGCTAGGTTCCCCGGTCGTTTTCTACGTCGGGAGGAGTTAAATTAACCCCACCACAATCAACTCCTGGCGTGTAAAACTCCTACAGACGTAACACTTCTACCGGGCGGTCTGGACGGGGCTGGACGGTCTGGATACCATGGCTAAATGAACAATGGACCGCTGTATAACTGTCCCGTGCACACATACACAACCTAAAACAGTACCCCCATCGGAGGTAACGTTAAACCTTACCGGAGATGATAAAAGGAAAGTCTGACTTACCACGGGATGTAACTGTTGGCGGACATGAGGGCTCCCATGAAGATGATAATCACCAAGACAATGGCGAAGTTCTTGGCCGGTACAAGTCCGCACCAGATCAGGAAGGGGATGGTCAACTGTAGGAAGGTGATGCAAAGGCAGGTTAAAGATGCTGTAAATGTGTAATCAATTGCAAGCTAACGATACAGTAGTCTGAGTGTCATCCTTTTTAGCTTTCGTCCGCTCCAAAAGATCCGCTACTTTGGGGAGCGGACGAAAGCTAAAAAGGCTGACACTCAGGCTAATGATACAGTTCACACTTTTGGTATTTTACTGTTAAAAGGGTAAATTTAGCCCCATAATATTTTGAGGCCGTAGGGGCTCTTGGTGCCTCTGTGTCTAGGGCACGGTATTTGAAGACAGAGCCCATCTCTCTCCTTCCACCAACTTTTACCCACCCCAACCCATTTTACACCTGGGTAGATTGATGTAGAATGCCTTTCCCAAGGACGCAGCATTTAGCAAGGAATGTCAGGATTTGAACCCGTGACTAAAGATTAAGAATAAGATCTAAAATCCATTGTACTTACCGCCACCATGACTATGTACACCGACTTCTTTCCGCATTTGTCCACAAGTAAACCGACCGCTGGCATCGCGACGACGGTAGATATCTGAGAAAATAATGACACAAATATGAATGGAATCTGCCACTTTTGGGAGATGCATGATTATGAGACCATGGATGATGAGAATAACATTACGAAAGACCAAAATCAGTTGTGTATTCAATTGATACACATCCTATACTACTAGTATCATGAAAGTTCATCTGTCTTGGTAGTTACATGTTTAAAGTTAAAACTTTTGGTCCAACACAAAAAGTTCTCTCACTTAGAGCTTTCGACCGCAGTTGACGTCACACTTCAAAGAAGCCATGTGACAAGATTCACTGGGTCAGTCTATTGAAGAAGACCAGAGTGACTGGTCGAAAGCTCTAGGTGAGAACTTTTTGTGTTGGACCAAAAGTTTTATCTTTAAACATGATACAGATCCTGTTAAATACTTACCACGGTAATCAACAGAATGTTTGGCACTTGGCTGCGCAGACCGAGTGAATATTGTAGATAGATAGCTGCACCTCCTGAGTAGATCTGCAATAGATTGGTTAAGGTTACTATAAACAGCATACAAACACACAAAACTACGAAAGGATGCTAAAAGTAAAAGCTCATGTAGCCCATAATAGAATTCCATGTTTCCCAAAAGTACGGAAAACCTTTACGTTAGTGGTTTTGACAGCATTGACGAATACATAAGGACCACAAGCCCTCTTGCTTCTGATTGCAGAGACGTAAATCTCTGAAATTCATGTAAATTTAGGTAATATTTCATGTCAGAGGCGCGATGTGTGCACATCACGCCCCTCCCTTTCCGTGAAGCAACAGTAAATAGTATGGACCTGTCCTTGGTGCTGAACGCCATCCACACGATATTACAAAGATCGTGTGCATGGATTGCGGAAAGCTAGCAAATCAAGAATTTGAATCTTTCACGTCAACGTTTTTTTTACGTTGTAGACCAATAAGAATCCAACGTAGTGATGATGATGATGAATGGAGTATTCACATAAACACATAAACAAACAGGTTAAAAGTCTGTGGCAGCCAATCATAAGTGATCATAGATGGAAACTACATGTATTAGTAAAAAGTTTGACTCACCACAGTCGGAGAATATAAACAGACGTCATAGATCAGGAAGTAGACGTTCGGACGAAACGTCACCACGCCTTTTAGCGTCTTCAGGAAGTTGCCGTTCAGATTTTGCTCGTTTTCTCTTTCCATATCTGTGAAAAAAGAAATGAATTCATAATCAGATAAAGTTTTAGATTTGAAAACAAACCGCATGTATTCTAGCCATGGGGATATTAAAGTTGCAAATTTACATGTATCTAGACGAAATGGTTTAAACAATAGAGACATCGCCTGAAGTACTAGAATAGTCGACAATGAGAACTCAAAATGCAGGGGACTTGAAGAAAATGGTTTTAAGTTGGTAGGTGAACACTATAGGCAATATTCCTAAGCTTTGGAAAATGATCTAAGCCACCTCAAAGGCCTTGTTGTCCTTATACAGAGGTGGTCACTAGTACAATGTAGACGAGAGAAGGTGTAGCACAAAGCTGGCAAGGAAAAGTTTAATAATAATTCTCACCTCTTCTTTCCTTAACTCCAAACGTGACGATCAGGGTTGCTAGCAGAGATATACCACAGATGGCCCCGGCGGAAATTAGGTACCCGTTTTTCTGGAAAAAAAAGTCATCACAAAAACAGTTAGAAAAATATGACAAGGCAACCAACCAGGTCAGACCTCAACTATCAGAAGCAAAGCGCCCTACATACAAAAAGTGAGGAAAGAGAAAGACAGAGAAAGACAGGCAAACATACGAGCCAAACACAAGACTCCTTGGCGTACGCGTGAAGCTACGTGGATGTGGATCTGTCCTTGGTGCTGAACGCCATCTACACATGTTTATGCATTTTACCCGCACACACACGTGCGCGCGCACACGCACACACACACGAACGCACGCACACGCACACGCACTCGCGTACTTACACACACACACACAAGCGCACATGTGCACTCACGTACGCACGCACACACGCACGCACAAAACGCACACGCACACCACACACACACACACACACACACACACACACACACACACACACACACACACACACACATGTACACTTACCACGTCCTGCAGTGCCTCCGGGTCTATGCGGTGGGTACTGTTGTCAGTACTGTTCGCCGGTCTACACGCCTTCGCCTCGCCCGTGTCGTAGGCGGCCACGACTTGTCCGTGCAGGGCGATCCCCATAACTACAGCTACCAGCTCCACAACACCTCCTGTGGGGGCACAAAATGATATGTAAAAAGTGCGTATGTAACTGAAAGATATGGGTAACATTTACGTTTCTCACAAGAGTAGCATATTATGATTAGTAACGTCTGTTTTCAATCAAACTTCAAGAACGGTCTTAGTCTATACCGGACGGTTCATATGTTCATTAGAAAACGGGACCCATACAGACACGTGCTTTACTTTTGAATCTTATCTGGTTGGTTTATTAGAAACATCAAAGTTGAAATTTGTCGTCACTTTTAATAGCCTGCGCTCTCGTTGCTTCCCTGTAAGACTAGAGCAGGGGAGCAAAGAGACCGCACTATATTCTAGAAAGGTTACAATTTTGATATTCTGACTAAATTGCGCTTCTAGGACCGGAAGGGGGGCAATTATCCTCAGGTAGGGAGAGATTGCGTAACACGGGCTATGAGCTTTAACTGTTCAGAAATCGGGGGCCTCGCGGGAGAGTGAAACTAACTGAGATACGTATACGTACTTATGAGTGTGGCTCTGTTCCTCTCGTCCTCGTCATCAGACATGTACATGACCAGGGTCCGGTAAGCAACGTTGTTAGCCTGCAGGGAAAGTGGGAGACAATAAGTCAACTACTTTACTGAACCGCGACGGGGGCCGACATCGTCTACCAGATACCCAGTGTTGACGTCACACTTCAAAGAAGCCACGTGACAAGCCTCACTGGGTCAATCTACTGAGGAAGACCAGAGTGACTGGTCGAAAGCTCTAGGTGAGAGAATTTTTTGTGTTGGATGCACAAGGCCTTTGTAATATATATCGTTGCACAACCGTGTAAATTTTATATACACGTGTGTGGATAGCGATCAGCCCCAGGGAAAGAACTAGAAATCTATATCATGTTTTACTGGTGTTTCATCGATTACTTACCGTCTGTAGAAACACGAAGGCGGAACACAGCACGAGATAATAGAACATCTTCACGATATCCGGCATGTTGGGCGGGACATACCAACACAGGAAGTACACGGGAACGAGAAGCAATCCCGATCCCAGGATCCTACCGGACAGGAAAAAACAATTATGCTCAGTAACAATCCCTTAAAAACTTCGAAGGAAAACTGCCCGTTCTTGAATGACATTTTGGGCCGAACACTTAGCTCTTAATTGTAAATCCGTGTCAGGATATTATATATGGCCTCTACTTCCTTCCATTCAACAATTTGTGTACAGTATTTTGTACGTAAACACGGGATAGATCGTAGTTAACGTCTGTTATCATAACCCCACAGGGTGATATATTTTTGCACATCTGACACTCTAAAATGCACCCAAATAGATCTACAATGTACAACGTACAATACAACGTTTCTCAGTATAATGGACTGCATATCTGAAGTGTGCATACTTGGGGCTGCTGCACTAATTATATAGATAGCTCTACAACACCTTCACTGAGTGCCAGATATGTGTATTCAGTAGCCTCCACCAGGCCTTTCTACGGGAATACGGATCGTACAATTCGGCAAAAAAGAGAGTTAAATTGGCCAAGGGAGTCCGACCGCGGGGAGGTAGTTTCTTTTCCTCTGCGCGTCAGTCAAACCTACAAGAAGGCCAAACTCCCCTGGCAATCATTCTACTATATATAGCCAGCGTAGTTAGTCTGGTAGAGACAATGTATTCAAGTGGATAAATGTGAACGGAGGTTACCATGGTCTCATCCTGCCGAACCGTGTGTTTGTGGAGGAGATGAACTTCCCCACGATCAGGTTGGAGATGACGTCCCAAAACCTGCTGATGAAAACAACCACTGTGGCGTACCGGGCTGATACCTGGGGGAGGAGAGGGGAGAATTTCCTCTCTGTGTTATCATGATAGCCTCTACCAAGCTTCGGGAGGCGGCTGGAAAGAGTAGAAATCGGCTAAATAGAGAGATAACATACCGAGGGAGTTGGTCTGCTAAAGAGAAAACTGTACTCTTCAGCAGACCAATTCCAGTTGGTCTATTTGACCGATTTCTACTATTTCCATACGCCTCCCGAAGCCTGGTAGAGGCAATTATCGTGAGTCTTTGTTGTGGCAGTGAGATGATGTGGTTAGGGTTGTTGACTTAGAATCAAAGTTTCTGGGTTCAAATCCCTAGCAGACCCAATGTTGCGCTCTTGGGAGATGCACTTCTTTACACTTACATATGTATATTCTCACTCGACTCATGTGAAATGATAGTCTAGCTTAGGTTATGGACGTCCTCTCGGATGGGATGAAAGTCCCAAATGTCCCATTCATTACCTCATGAAAAGGAAAAAGGTGTCTGTGTCCAATAACAAATGAGGTGTAAATAGTCATGAAGATCGTTTTCAAGATACGTGTAGGTACTGAGAAACTTACGACATTGAAGACATCCAGTGCAGTTTTTAGGGCTTGGAAAAACGATTTTTCAAAGGCAATATTCTGGTCATTTTTATACATACTGAGTTTAAACTACACTATCCCAATGTATATCGACCCTCATGGAGCAAAAATACCCAAAATTCTGACGGAAAATGGTTACTGAAAGGGTCCAGGGCTGATTTTTAGGGTACCTCCCATGAAATAAAGGACTGATCTTGGGGCTTGTTACTCCAGTTTTAAGAACCAAAAATATGAAATAATGATTGAAATGTGCTAACGTGAAATAGTACGTGTCAATATCATAAAGATTGCCTTATTCAGAATATTTCCAGTTTTGTTGCTCTGAAATCGCAATCGATGCCTTTAAGTCATCAGGTAAAGAATTTATATTCTATATATATCCTATCCCCATGACTACAGTATGTTGATACAACTATTGCCTAACCTGTAGTTGTCTAACCCAGTACCAACCCTACATGCATTTCCCAGATATACATGCTGAACTTTATTTGTGAAGGGGTTGTGTTTTCAAAAGATGGTTGTCGTTGCCCTTGATTTTATCTGAAGGCAGCGACAACAGCTGCTGCTCAGTGTTTGTGACAACAGGATGCATGCATCGCCTGTTCTCTTTCTACGAATTGTCCTCGCCAACATACAGTATATAGCGAGGGGCGTTACGCTAGCGGCGCAGGCCAAGTCTGTCGTCGCTATAAGAAATATTACTATGTCACTAAGGCTAAGAAAAGGGTTAAAATCAGAGTCAGGACTCTTCTAGATGATTACAACTTTTTTGACCCAAAATTCATACTCTTTGCTGAGAAATTATGGGGCCGACTTGTCCTGGGCTTGGTGCCGAGTTGTCCTGAATGGCCAAGGGGCCGATTTGTCTGATACAGGGGCCAAGTTGTCTTGGAATCGTACGTACCTAGGGACATACCTATATGTTAACTGTCTATCCAGAAAGTTCATGTCTTAATTATTAATTAGCTCACAAGACAATAATTAAGACATGAACTTTCTGGATAGACAGTTAACATATACGTAGGTATGTCCCTAGGCCTGAGCAAAGGACACGTCAGTAAATACATAATTATGGGTAAATACATGGTGGCAATATGATGAGCTGCTTATTTTTCCTACAATTTCGTAATTTTGTTCCCTTTCGTGCCAAGACTAACAAGTAAAAGCGCAGTCATGACAATCCAGTCACAACTTCTTGATTATTTGTCTAGTTACCCTTTGATTTCCTTCTTGCATATCCCACCTGCTGTCTGACCTTTCTAACATATGGAGGATATCGATCGATTGTGATTACAAACGGGGAAATGGCGATATCGCGAGGTGTCAACATATCCGCCTCTATTCAGGACAACTCAGCACCTACATAATCTAGTCGACACCTACATAATCTATTCGGCACCATACTCAGCACATAATCAGCATTTTTTTGCCATCCGATTTGTACCGGCAACCACGAAATACTTTCGGATGGCACCCGTTACAAATCGGATGGCACCCAGGCTAGTATTCTGGGCTAAACGTACTGGTAATTTTCATCGACTAGTAGCCTCCTCACTACATATTAAGGCAGGTATTTTTAGCGACGACGGTCTTGTGCTTGGTGCCAAGTTGTTCTGAATGGCCAGGGGCAGAGTTGGCTTGGAATGTCTCTGTTTGCTTTCATGCTTGAAGCATTAGACTTGTAGATCTTCTTTCGTGTGATTATGAATTTGCCCTCACATTCTTACTATTATTGTGCCCCCATTGTTTTTGTCCTAGTGCAGGGAGCGTCAAGAAAAGGCCTCAGGCCATCTCTTTAGATACACGTGTACCTGCATATATGGACGTCTTAGTTATATAACTACCTCTACTCTACACAATACTGCAGAGTCTGACATGGATCTTACCTGTGCCACTTCCACCAGAAACACGTTGTTGTAAGTGTTCATCACTGTTATGAACAGGGCGCCAGAAAGCATGCCCAGTCCGTAGAACGTGGTCTCTAGCCATGACACTGTTCCAGTCTTGTCCTGTGACATATCGCTGTACTTGTTCCTCTAGTCCCGAATCAAAAATAGGCTTCAGTCAGTGTCGAACAGAACGGCTCTGTGCACGTTCCGACGCGAAGACAATTGTCACGTCACAATGTCCTTTCACACCGTCATGGATACACTTGCAACGAGACCCTGTCCACGAGACAACCTCTGTCTGATAGTGCAGCAGTTAGTAGTAGAAGTGTGGTCCCGACGACGCCTTCCCAACAGTATGTTGACCCGGGTCAACACCGGTTGAACAAGTTGTCTGTCTGCCTTTTCAGATCGCTGGAATCACTGTGCTAGCCGGTGTTCAATCTATACTGGGCTCGCCCGTGCGTTGTGTTTCCCATGCAATTTTCTCACAATGGTTTTTCGATTGATTTTTGCAAATGCTGTTGTTTGCATGGCCTGATTAGATCTCTCTCTCACACAACGAGATTTTGCTTTACACAACCATTAGTGCTCCGGGGCCGAACACAAAACGCTGTGACTCGTACACGGTTAAAGCTTGTGATCTTACTCGTGTCTGTCTACCAGGATACACAGAAGTGTAACAATGAATCTATTAATAACATTAGTACACTTACGGTGTCAAAAATGGCGTTGAGGACTTAACGTTACGTATGTAAGTCCTACATGAAAGGTTGTTGTATCTGCTTGTGTTGGAGGCACCATGCCGGAACCCCTCGGGACATTTCGTGCTACTTTGTATACATAATGATCCAATGTGCACTTCATCGATATGCCTGAAAAGAACAAGTGGCGCGGAGGGGGAGGGGGTGTCTGAAGAGGTCTAGAAATTTATATCTGGGTCATTTTCCTCTGAATTAAGTTGTGAATGTGCCCGTGTGTGGGAAATAAAACATTATGACAAGTATTTTGAATACACCGTCCTAACACAGATCGTAGTTATGAAGAATAAAGCTATGCAATGTCAGTGTTCGCGGGGTATACTACTAAAGTAATTGGTTTCCTGACCTGGTATAACGTTACACGTTTAACCAACACTTAAACCCGTTTTAAGCACTGCGAGAATTTCTGTACCAACTTTCCACAAGTAAATAAAGTTCCGTAAGTTTGTTGTACACAGTAAGCCACGTGCGAGCAAAAATGCCCCGATTTAGTTACTGTTTCACCCACTGAACATAATCGTTAAAACCACGGTGAGAAACAAGAAGGCCCCACAACAAGACGGTTCTTAACATTAACGTTAACAAGGAGGTTCTAGAACCTCATTGCTGACAGTAAGAGAGACCACTACAGGTGTCCTGAATATTGTACTGATGAGTACTGTAGAAAACTATATCTAGTACGTTAAAATATATATTCTAACGTTTTGCTTTGTATCTAATGGTCTCACTTACCTTACAACTATTAAAGCAGCCACGTAGCTCTTGAAAATTGTCATGATCTAGGATCCGACGCAAATACGGTAGCCAACGCTTTAGTACTCTCCAAGCAGAGGTTTGGGTTTTGGCTTATTTTTGACGTATTTTTAGGCTTTTTTTATCGGGGTTTCTTTGTTGCACTGGAATGTCATGGGTTGGCATAAAAAAAATTCCAGTGCAAAAAAAGAAACCCCAACAAAAAAAGCCTAAAACACGCCAAATATAAGCCAAACCTCTGCTTGGAGAGTACGCTTTACTCCCGTGACGAACTCCGCGGATAAAATCTTCCGCACGCTATTCTGAGCCTGCGCTCTACGGAGCTTACTCAGATAACCCCATATTGTCAGTTCTCCAAGATGGCCGCCGGTCTGTGCCGTGTTTCGCTGCTTCGACTTTCAAGAACGCTTTCTCCCGGAGCAAATGTAAGTCTTGGGAAAGTCTTTTGTTATCCAGCCCGTACACTACTCTTCTTTGTTACCGACATGTGGAGAGGATGTCGAATTTGATTTGGAGCTGGAAATTTGCTCGCAAAGTTCGGTCATTCCAACTCGCCGGTTGTGACATCGCCTGACCTTGCACATGTCCCAAGTCGACGGATTTTAACGGATTCCGGCCGGTTTGATGACAGCTACCCCGTAATCGATCCTAAAATGTGCTTCATATAGTATTTAGTGCTGAATATTGGGTATGGCTGAACGCAAGGTAGTGTAAGAAGACTGCAACACACACAGTTAGTACCGCCGCCCTCCCACAGTACCCCCCTCCCCACAGAGTTTTTGCTAGTGCAGGTTTTTTCTGTACATAATTTTGTACGTGAAGAATGTTGTACCTTGAGTAAATACAAGGGGGTGTATCACCTATTTTTCTAGATATTCTGCATGTATTGAAGTATGTGTACGCAATTTGTTCAACAACTGAACAAGTCCATGACTATGAAACCATTTTAACTCTTTAATACATATATGTAACGTTAATACTAAAAGTTTTGAAAAAGAAAAACTAAGTGATTGATTGTCTTTTCCACAACTCTCCTGTATGTCCAGACATGGCGTTGTGCCTCCACGCGCGCGTCCTACAGCCAGACCCTTCTCAACGTGCCGGAGACTAAGGTGACCACGCTGGACAATGGCTTCCGGGTGGCCAGCGAGGACTCAGGACTGCCCACCTGCACGGTCGGGCTGTGGATCGACGCGGGCAGTAGGTACGAGAACCAGCGTAACAACGGCACCGCTCACTTCCTGGAGCACATGGCATTTAAGGTGGGTCCCCCTTCTTTCATACTGCTTAGCCCAATAGCAACTTTCTATATTGTTTAGACTTTAGATCTAACACTATAAAGTTCTCTCACGTAGAGCTTTCGACCAGTCACTCCGGTTTTCCTCAGTAAACTGACCCAGTAAGGCTTGTCACGTGGCTTCTTTGAAGTGTGACGTCTTCTTTGAAGTGTGACGTCAACACTGGGTCAAAGGTATCTTGAAGATGATGTCGGCCTCCTTCGCATGACAAGCCTCACTGGGTCAGTCTACTGAGGAAGACCAGAGTGACTGGTCAAAAGCTCTAGGTGAGACAACTTTTTTTGTGTTGGATCTAAAGGTATACCCATGCGTCCAAAAGTTCTAATTCCATCCAAGAATAGTAAGAAGTTTACAGTGACACCTTGTGAATGCCAACGTAATGTAATTTCCCCCACAGGGTACAAAGAACCGCTCCCAGATGGACCTAGAGCTGGAGGTAGAGAACATGGGAGCCCACCTGAACGCCTACACCTCACGGGAACAGACTGTCTACTACGCCAAGAGCTTCTCCAGGGACCTGGGAAAAGGTTTGTTTGTTTGTTCGTTTGTCTAATTCTAAGATAGTGGAAAGCAGAGGTAGGCTGCATTGTCAGGAGATGAGAACAGCAAAGATGATGATAAACTCTCTAACTTGTCTAAGACAACGCTTCAATTTTTAAACATTTTTGCAGCCAATAGAGTTACTAGTACATACAAATAGTTACCAGTTGTCAGGTTAAGTGATTTTAGTTATGTACTAAGGAAGCGCATTCCAGTCTCTGACTGTCTGAGGGAAATAGGAGTATCTGTAGCAGTCTTTGTGAAATGGTAGAGCCTTGTAGAAATTTGGGTTGCAATGTCTTTGTCTTTGTTTTTTTCAGCGGTGGATGTCCTGTCTGACATCATCCAGAACAGCACATTGGGTGAGGCTGAGATTGAGCGAGAGCGCGGCGTGATTCTACGCGAGATGCAGGAGGTAGAGACCAACCTACAGGAGGTTGTGTTTGACCACCTCCACGCCACGGCGTACCAGGGCACCGCGCTCGGGCGTACCATCCTTGGACCCACCGAGAACATCAAGTAAGGCACTCTCTTTCTAACATAGTAGAGTTACAGCATCTCAAAGACAGTGCTTTATGTTCTTTATTGCTACGAGGGTCCTCATCACTTTCACATTCACAAAATTGTAATGCTTTCTGTCTGCGCAGTCTGTGTAAAATGTTGTTTTTATCCCTCCACAGGTCTATCAGCCGCCAGGATCTGGTAGACTATATCAGCACTCACTACAAGGGCCCACGGATTGTGCTGGCAGCAGCAGGAGGTAAACATTTGCTTGTTGGTTTATTTATTATTTGCACATACTCGAATTGGCCTGGTGGCCGCTTTTCATTGAGATAACATTTCATTTTACCAATGAATCTGTGTATTAATCTTTATACCATTACACATCTTTTATGAGAGGTCATGGATTTGATTCCTTGGCTGGACATTTTGTTCTTGGAAAAGGCACTTTGCACGACTTTCCTCACTCAACCCAGGTTTTAAAATGGGTAACTGACTTAAGTTGAGAAGGCAATAGGCAGGAGCAGGAGAGTGATGGGCTCTGCCTTCCAATACCGTGCCCTATACACAGTGGATTAACAACCCACTGTCACTATCCAGGAGCTAAGAATTGGAACCTGATACCCGATATAAATCAACCAATTTTGGGACCCCATTACTACCTGTATCCAGGGTTAGATTATACTGCTGCTGTTGTCCCTGCCACAGGGGTCGACAGTTTGAAAAAGGCTATGGGACTACCTTTACCTTTACCTTACCTTACAAACTAGCATTGCTTCTCCCCCACTGCAGGTGTGAACCATGATGAGTTGGTGAAGCTGGCAGACAAGTACTTCGGCCAGCTGAGTATGTCATACGAGGGCCAGGCACCACCCGTCCTGCCACCATGCAGATACACAGGCAGTGAGGTAAGGCTGGAGCAACAGGGGAGCACATTCAGGGATGTTGCATGTATGAGTTCAGTTCAGTTCAACGTCACAGAACAGTTGTTGCTTGAACCTGTTAATGTATACCATGTATTTTAAGTCTTTCTTATAATATTACCCTGTCCCTGTGTTATTGTATGACAGTTGTTATTTTGTGTTGATATACCCTGGTATTACATGTTAAGGACCATGTGAAGAATAGCTGAGAATATTATAAAGCTACATGTAAATTGTGGATCCAAATGAAGTCAAAGTCAAAGGTGACACTCGGAAAAATTGAAAATACTTGTACAAATGTATGTGTACACAGTGAAACCTGCCCAAAAAGACCACTCAGGAGACCAATAAAGTCTGGTCTACAATGTTTAATGCTTGTGTCAATGAGAATAAGTATCATATATTCCAGCTCATTGATGAAAAAATGTTTCTTGTCTTCTACAGATCAGAGTAAGGGATGACAAGATGCCATTTGCCCACATAGCCATGGCTGTGGAGGTAACTACAAATGCCACTTTTCTGAAGCATAGAGTATTATTTTTGCAGATTTCTGCAGTATTCCACACCATTCTCCTTGTTCGAAAACTGAAATAATTCAAGTTTCTTTTACTGCTTGAAGTTATTCCAGAAGAATCAACTTTGTCAATACTTTCCAGGGAGTTGGCTGGTCTCACCCAGACACAATCCCCCTCATGGTGGCCAACACTGTAAGTACTTGTAACATTATTACTGTAGATGTACTGTTGACTTGAGGTCTGCCTCCCCATTACATAGAATAGATAACCAGAACAACAGCAAAAGGAAAAGATGTTAAGTTAACTACCCTTCTGCGTAACATACCAGCTTTGCAGGCATGCGATGTGGCAGCAGCTGGCTATATTACACTGAACAACCTGTTACACCCAAACCCAAACTGCAGGAGTTGTTTGAAGCTTTCTAGTGATGATGCCCCAACTGTACTTGGTAGCAGTGAGTTCCACTCTACTCATAGGAGATTCAAACTCTACCACTCTACATTCTTGGACAAGTTGTGTCAATCACAAATCAAATGTGTGTAAATCTTTGCTGTACAGTTAATAGGCAGCTGGGACCGTTCTTACGGAGGTGGAAACAACCTGTCCAGTAAGCTGGCCCAGGCCGCTGCTGAGGGGAACCTGTGTCACAGCTTCCAGTCCTTCAACACCTGTTATACAGACACTGGGCTCTGGTGAGACATTTCTACAATTATCCACTAAGCTCTGTACATGTTGGCTTACCCAAAACCTGTTACACAGACACTGGCGTCTAGTGAGATATCTCTACAGATATTTACTAAGTGCCATACATGTTGGCGTACCTAAAACTTGTTACATAGACACTGGCTTCTGGTGAGACATCTCTACAATTATTCACTAAGATCCATACATGTTGGTTTACCTAAAACTTGTTATACAGACACTGGGCTCTGGTGAGACATCTCTACAATTATTCACTAAGCTACGTACATGTTGGCTTACCCAAAACTTGTTACATAGACACTGGCTTCTGGTGAGACATCTCTACAATTATTCACTAAGATCCATACATGTTGGTTTACCTAAAACTTGTTATACAGACACTGGGCTCTGGTGAGGCATCTCTACACTTATTCACTAAGATCCATACATGTTGGCTTACCCAAAACCTGTCACACAGACACTGGGCTCTGGTGAGATACATGTATCTCTAGAAATATTCACTAAGTTCCATTGATACATTGTACATGTTGGTTTATAAGATAGACAACTACAGTTTCTTTCTGCAAAGTTATAGTCAACTTCCCTTGTTTTAGATGTGCAACAACATATCTTACTCTTAGATCACCAAATTAACTTCTCTTCCAGCCAATGATGTTTCAGAGGTTGTATTTTAGGTTAGCGTTATTGTCAAAGGAAAGTACCATCTTACAACCAGAATAGCATTGTCCATGTAACATGTAGAAATGAGCATTCAGTACACGCCTAATTATTTCTCTAAGCATGTCTTTCACTGATTTGTACCTTACAGGGGCATCTACTTCGTGTGTGACGGCATGACCATTGAGGATATGACGTACTATGTCCAGGGAGAATGGTAAGTATGGAATAAGATTGCCACCTCTTCTAATGGAAACTGTAGGAGACTGACAATCATAAAGACTTTTATTGAGATATTTATACTTTCCATCCATTGTAGGATGTAATTTAGTTGTGTATATCCCCATGATCATGAAATACAATTCCAATACATTCAGGCTTTTGGGGTGAATGAAAAATAAACAATTTATATCAAGAATACACTGTTACACAAATAGTGCTTACGATTAGTTTTTTTGTTACAACTTATTTTGTGTTTTGCATTCCCATAAACTGCCTAGGTTGGGTTGTGGTGTTTACATAATGAGGGCATAATTCAGATATGCCCGCAAGTCCCCTTTTTTTTAAATAATAAAATCTCCATGTCCGTGACTGGATGAGCATGCCACTGTCAGAGTGTTCTCACAGGGCCAGGGACAGGAGGGAGTGGAAGAGCCTGATACTGGATGCCACCATAGTCCCCGACCCTCAGACATGAGGATGGGACTAGGTAAAGGTAAGGTGAAATCTCTGATTTGTTGTTGCCTGTGTTCCCCAGGATGCGTCTGTGCACGAGTGTGACGGAGGGCGAGGTGCAGCGCGCCAAGAACCTGCTGAAGACCAACATGCTGCTGCAGCTGGACGGATCCACACCCATCTGCGAGGACGTCGGCAGGCAGATGCTCTGCTACGGGCGCAGGATCCCGCTCAACGAGCTGGACGCTCGCATCGACGTACGTAGTCTGCTCATGCTGGTGCCTTATTTTGTGGGGCACATTTCCATCACGTTTCTTTCAGAATTAAAACTGGCAAGAACTTTGTTATTGTGTTAAGAATATTGACATGGTTATCCAGAAACTATGTTGAACTGTCAACAGGCACCCCCCAGGGCACACAATGTGTGGGTATGCATTGGCTTGGAAGATCACAGTTTTTGAATGTTTTTTATGCTATGTTGCAATTTCTCTCCCTGAATATTGTTACACAGTATAGGAACATCTAAGAAGTATCTTTGAAAAACAGGACACAGTAATGCTGTCTAGTTCTTGTATACATGTATTACATTTATTTCATTATTCTTGAAGGAAAATTTTATTTTGGTCATTAGGGAACAAGTTATGGTGAGGTTTGAGATGCAGCTGATAAGCAATGGTTTACATTATTGTCTTCTCTTTTCCTATACAGAGCATTACAGCTGGCACCATCCGTGATGTCTGCACCAAGTACATCTACGACAAATGCCCTGCAGTAGCAGCAGTTGGTAAATACTCCCTCATTCCCTCATAGATTTTGCTTTCCCTTATCTCAAAGATCTATACATTAATGTAAATCTTGCAATATACATCTACAAGTTACTGTAAATCTTGAAATGTACATTGAACCTAAAACACACATGAAAACCTGCAGCGAAACAAAGTCCCTACAGAAATAATTGACGGTATCTCAATCACTTTGGTTCATAAAACATATTTAACCCCTTCATTATAACCTGCATCAAAGAACCTACTATACTAGAGAGGTTTTTGCCAGTGTTTATTTAGAGATCATACCCAGGCCAAAGTCTTGTTGCCTCCTAATCAGGGGTGTCAGAGTATACAGTGCAATTTTACGGAATACAGTGCAATTTTACGTAATACAGTACAAGTAAAATTGCACTGTATACTAGTAAAATTGCACTAATATGATTGTGTTGTATTACACAAAATTGCACTGTATACTAATACTGTTGTACTGTATTCCGTAAAATTGCACTGTATACTCTGGCACCCCTGCTAATTCCACCCTCGTTCCCCCCAGGTCCTGTGGAGCAGCTTCCTGACTACAACCGGCTACGAGGAGGCATGTACTGGCTGCGGTGGTAACAACACACATCGCCTGCCCGGGGAGAGATCAGATTATCCAATAGTATTATCTGTCATTGTTCAAGAAATTTGTCTATGAAATGTCCACTCCAAGTTTGAAGTCTAAATCCTACACCCCATGTAGTGACATCTGCAGAATTTAATAGTTTCGACCATCAAATCTTACATCCTTATAAGCAGTTTTTTCTGTACCTAGCTCAAGTCTTAAATTGTATTACAGTATGGTCAAAGAACTTCACAATACTATGATGCTCGTCTAAAAAGCCATGCTAAACTGTAAAATGTAGGAACAGGTATTCATAAAGGATGTATCACTGAGAATTGAAGTCCCCAACCGTGTTGGTAGAAGTGATGTCTGGAAAACTTATCCTTCATTTTGCAGTGAATTATATATTGGAGATACTTTCCTTAGTTGCTTGGTATCTGAACATACTGTTGTCCATATCAGATTTGTTACGTCTGCTGATGCCACTTGAACTGGAAATAAAAGTTTTATCACTTAACTGCTGTGTCTTTTCTCCATGGTTCACAGTGTGTGTGTGTTTGTGTGTGTGTGTGTACGTGTGTGTGTGTTTGTGTGTGTGTGTGTGTGTGTGTGTGTGTGTGTGTGTGTGTGTGTGTGTGTGTGCAAAGTTTACTAGAGGACTGACTTAGCTTTGCTCAGAAGCAGATATACATGTATATACAGGTCACACCCCTGACAAAATTGTGTTGAATAAACATGTTTGCTTATTCATAGCTTATACGAAAGTTTTAGCATGCTCTGAAGGTCCAAAATACATGTTACAAATATCGATAAGAAGTAGTTTTAGAGGATTTGGAAAACCTTGATAGCAAAATCAGCACCAAGGTCAGGGATGACTTGCTGACAACCAGTAGCAGATCGTGGGGAGCGGACGGAAGCTAAAATGGCTGACACTCAGACTAGAAACTTCATTCAGTCAAGGAAGAAATCTTGAGAAAGAGAACTTAGAGTCTATATACAATTCTAGCCTTGGTAACTAATGTCTATCTTCGGTCTGTGACTTTCAGTAGTGTAACATTAGTATTTATGTGAAAAACACATGACAGAAACATCCATTCGTCAGTGAAAGAAAATCTGCTGGATATTTACATAACACACCAGCTTTATAATAATTTACTTCATTGAACCAAGGTGGTTATATACATAACGTTAACGTTACAGCCTACAACCATTGAAATTGAACAACCTGTCACACCTAATTTTTGCATTTGTACGTATCCCAAAGCTCAGCAATCACCATTTTACAGTGAAAGTATACGACTAAATTTTGATATAGAATCACTTGAATCGACATATATATTTACATGTTATTGCATCGCAAGTATAGTAAACTGAAACGCCGTATGACGTGCAGTTTCATTAGAACCCGCTAGGCGGCTAAAGATCCTTGGGGAAACCCCTTGGAACCTCGCGTGGAGTATCCTGGGATATCTTTTAGCTCTCTTGCTAGCGCACCGGTTCCAACGTGAGAGTTTTCCTCGTCAAAACCAGGCAGAAACGACTTGACAGCGAAAATATAGACACCACAGAGGACTCGAGACCAGGGATGGCAAATCAAGCTGAAGAACCGTACGTAACTGTTTTTAAAACTTATGTTGTACGTAGCGAAACATTCCAAACGTTCGGTGCCCCCCTCCCCTATAATTGGAACATCGAATATTTTGTTCATGGTCATCATGACTGATACACAAAATTATGTGCAATTTTATTCAACTGTTGTGTCGCATGTGATTACTACATTAAACTAACGCGTCTTCACATCAATCTAACGTTTATATATGATAAATTTTCGCATGTTATTTGTTGTTTCGTCTCGTTTTGCTCCCAAAGTTTATTATCTTTTTGCACCTCAACAATGACAACATAATTTTGCATGGTGGATGGGCATGTGGGCAGCCCTGGTGATAGCTGTACAGTTCTTGGTACATGCAACTGTACAGTTTGTTGTACAAGCTCACCTATGCATCTGTACGATTTGGCATGCATGCTCACCTGTACAGTTTATTGTACCTGCTTGTGTTATCATGTGTAGGATGATGGTAGATGGGCATGTGGACAGCCCAGGTGACACATGAAACCGTTCTGGTTACAAGCCCACCTGTATGGTTTAGTGTACATGCTCACTTGTAAGAAATATCATACATGTACATGCTACCCTGTACCTGTCTTTAGTGTCTTATCATGCACAGGATGATGGTAGATGGACATGTGGACAGTGGCCCAGATGAAAGCTGAAACAGTTCTGGGTACATGCTCATCTGTAAGAAATATACGTGTACATAAGCTGGTGTGTTACGCCGAAGGGCAGTTACAGATATAGATACAGATACAAGCTCACCTGTACATGTACCATGTTATTGTGTGTATGTCTGTAGGATGATGGTAGATGGGCGTGTGGACAGCCCAGGTGGCAGCTGTACAGTTTAGTGTACATGCTCACCTGTATGGTTTAGCGTACCTGCTTACCTGTCAGAAAAACGTGTACGTGCTTACCTACATACATATACCATGTTATCCTGTGTAGGATGATGGTAGATGGGCGTGTGGACAGCCCAGGTGGTTCTGGGTTATAATTATCCGTGTTATAATAACCTGTGTTATAATTATCCTGTATAGGATGATGGTAGACGGGCGTGTGGACAGCCCAGGGGGCAGCTGGCCTGACAGGTGGAATCACGTCAAGAAGCTGCTGGAAAGAGCCGGGCCATTCGCACATCCCGACTTCGAACCTAGTCCTGAGGTAACACATCGTTTATTTGTTTGTTTGGTTGGTTGGTTGGTTGACTAGGTACTTAAGCGTACTCTTGAGTAACACACCAAATTTGTACAGTAACTTTAGTACAAGCTGCATAGGGCTAGACTTTTTACTTAGGTTTGATCCACTCACAAGATGTTGATCAGAGTGACTGGCCTCCCTGATGAAAGGCGGGTTCAGAGTTTGTTAGCTAATTAAATGATTTTACCTCTCAGCCAAATTCTCCCTAAGGACTAACCTTAAATGTTACATAATCTTTATTGAAAATTTTAGAACAGTACTACACTGTTAATGAACCTTGTGATACAATAAATTTATGACTGAATGTGTGTTTCCCTCTCCAGACTATCCAGTTCATGCTGGAGGTGTGTAAGATTCTCTGCATTGGAGCAGGAGGGCTGGGCTGTGAGCTGCTGAAAGACCTGGTAAGATATACACTATTACAGTATCTTCACAACAAGATCTGGAGAACGATGTAGCCAATAGATTATTAGATAACCAAAGAACATGTAGAATTAAACAATGTCTAGAGTTAGATGTTCAAGGGTTAGGTGTAACAAGTTGATTGGTGTAATGTAGCCAGCTGCCGCCGCGCCGCGTGCCTGCAAAGCTGGTCTGTTACGCCGAAGGGCCGTTATACTGGCTTTACAGATACAGATACAGATATATGATACATGTATAACAAAGTACATTTCTTTCAAAACACATGTACCCATTGTCAACCATGTACCCATTGTCAACCATGTACCCATTGTCAACCATGCTTCCATCATGTAACCTGTATCTTGTTCTTTGTTGTCTGACCCTGACCTCTTCCCATCATGTGACCTCAACAGCAGCCAGCAGGCCAATTGAGTATTTTTCATGAATAAACAAAGGCTCAAACAAACAAACAAACAAACTGTGTTGCAGGCCCTGATGGGTTTCCGTAACATCCATGTGATTGACATGGACAAGATCGACGTCTCCAACCTCAACAGACAGTTCCTCTTCAGGTTAGTTAATCTTCTCACTGCTTCTCCAGTTTTCTGAAAAAAAGAGCCTTTGTGAGGAAAAGGCAACTCTTTGGCTCACTTTTTGTCATCTTGTTCTGAATCAAAACTTAAAAGTTGGTGTTTTTTTCAGTTTTTTTTTAAGTAGTCTGTATATGTAAGTTGTTATAATTCAAATATACAAAGTTAAGTCATCTATCATTGTATGAAATGCACGAAGTGTGCTTATGCATAACTTTAATGCATATATGAATAAAGTATGAAGGTTAAGAATTGTCAACTTGTAATATGCATTCGTGCAGTCTGATTTATAAGGAATATTTGTGCAGCTGCTATGCCAAAATAAGTGTTATTTTCCAACATTGGAGAGATGACATATTCTCCATAGTTGCTGAAAAAAGGACTCATTATACCGGGTAATTGTTTTGTTGCAAATTCGTGCCTGAGGGCTAATTGCAGGAACAGAAGAAACATTTGGTATAAAAACAGACAATTAGTACACATAGAACTACTGATAATTCCTAAGAAACTACTAGTAAAAAACTACTGGGTTTGACTTCTTTTATAATATTATTATGATGATACCTGATGTCTGTTTTCCCTACAGACCGAAGGATGTTGGGAAGCCCAAGGCTGAGACTGCAGCAGAGTTTGTCAACACCAGAGTCCCGGGATGCAGAGTTACACCGTATCCATTTGGACATGACATATATAGATCAGGGGTTCTTCCAAATAGTGCTATCTTACCTTTGGGATACCAGTACTGTGACAAGCAACCAATATTTTCCATGTACTATTTACATGGACAGCTTCTATATCCACCTACATACATGTAGGTCAATATCTTTGTACTTCATTCCAAAAGGAATATTGTTAGTGATAATATTTTGTAGTTATAAATGTAGGATAGATTAATCTGTAAATGTAGTAGGATTTGGAAACTTTGGGCTTGACAGGAAGATGGGGAGGAAATGTTTTGCAGCTGCTTGCAAATGATGGTTTTCTACTGTTACATACATTTTTTCGTTGTTGGCCTTAACTTTCAATCCAACCAGACACTATGCAAAAATTCAAGATTTTGATGGAGAATTCTACAGACGTGAGTTTGAACTGTTGCTTACTTTTGCTTTATTATGTTTACCTCTGTGATGGTGAGCTATCTACACAACACCTTTTGTCATTTTTGTTTGAAAAGTATTGAATAGTATTGATTTAAGTATTCTAGAAGGTCATTTGTAACTATACACATACCACAGACACAGTTTCAAGCACATGGTTTATGTATTAAGTCCAAGATCAGTCAATATAAAAAATCTATATTGTGTTTTTTCAATCATGTTTTGTAGAATTCCATATCATAGTGTGCGGGTTGGACTCGATTCTAGCACGGCGATGGATGAATGGAATGGTGGTAAGTCACAACTCTCCTTTGTAATGAATAGAATATTTGGTAAAGGTAGTCCCATAGCCTTTTTCAGGCTGTAGGGGCAGTGGGCTGTTGATTCACTGTGTCTAGAGCATGTCTAGAGCACGTCTAGAGCACGTCTAGAGCACGTCTTGGAAGGCTGAGCCCATCCCTCTCCTTCCACTGCCTGGTAATGTGTAATAGTGGTATCATTCTGTAGGGTAGCATGAAAGTTCATCTGTGTTGGTACAAGTCATTATGAAATACAGACTAAACTTTAACTACCAACACTACAATGAATTGGGACTTTCCCGGTACCCCAAATTTGAAGAAGTCAGCCAAAAATTTGGGGTAAGTCCCAATTCATTGCAGTGTTGGCAGTTAAAGTTTAGTCTTTATGTCATAATTCTGTAGGGTATTTGCACTTGATATTGCAGCTGCCATGTAGGTTATATGAGCCCAGAAGAGTCAGACATATATATTTGCTATTACATGACTGATACTAGCTATACAGTCAAAACTCAAAAGATGACTACCAGGGGGACCAATAGCATCCAGTCTATGTGGACAGGTGGTCACTATGGACAGGATTCTTGATGCTTGTGTCAATGGGAAAATTATGTAAGAGACCACCAAAAACTGGTCCTTGATATGTAGAGGTGGCCGCTTGTACAGGTTTGACTACAATACAAGTTCATTTATCAGGCAACTTCCAGGTTTAAGCACGCAGCATGGGAAGCAATGCTTACAGCATAGTTACATGAAAGCAGACGCCCTGTACTGTCCAAATGGCAAAGTACTCCCCTTAATCACTGACTCAGACATCATGCGAACACCAATTATTTTTGCTGCAGGATTTTTCCATTTAGATATGCCATCCATCAGAACTTCTTGGATTCCAGCCACTTGGCTGGCCATAGTGCATGCAGTTTTTGTGAAAGTTGCTAGGAGGCACTTCTAATCAGATAAAGCATTTTGATCACTGCTGCTCACTCTCACTCACCCGTAGGAACAGGTTAATTTTGAGCCTTCAGTAATTAGAAAAAAAGGTCAGTTCTTGTGACTTTTTGATGACAAACTTCCCTGTTACGAATACATAGACTGCAGCTAAGCCTATGAAGAACAAGGGTCTCTGCACTCCCCCCTTTACTCCGTGCATAAAAGCAACCAATATTGTTATTGGTTAGTTGCCGTTTTTTCTTTAGTACCATTGTCATTATCATTATTTATTGTATCTTAATTTTATTGTCTGTGCGTCACTTTATGTATTTTGTTTATCTGTGTAATACTGGGCCCCACTGAAAAGCAGTGTCATCACTGAGTGGGAAACCCTGTATAAATACATGTATGATGGAAAATGAATAAAAAAAGTGTGTTTGTGTGTCCACACACAGTTAAGCCTGATAAACTATGAGGAGGACGGCTCTGTGGACCAGTCGTCCATCATCCCCCTTATAGACGGGGGCACAGAGGGCTTCAAGGGAAACGCTCGAGTCATCCTGCCTGGCATCACCGCATGTATGGACTGTACACTGGAGCTGTACCCTCCACAGGTACGTGGGGCACAAGCAATGGAAGACACTACTGGAGATCTAAATAAACCAATAGATGGATAGATAGAGGAAGAAAGGAATGAAGAGATGAAGGCATGACAATTTATGGACTGTACACTGGAGCTTTATCCAGTGGAGAGAGGGAGTGTATGGATAGATAGATGAGTTACGTATGAAGGAAGAAAGGAATGAAGAGATGGGAAGGAGGGAGTGGATGGATGGATGGATGGATGGATGGATGGATGGATGGATGGATGGATGGATGGATGGATGGATGGATGAATGAAGAGATAAAGGAATGGCTGAGTGAATGTATGGACTGTACACTGGAGCTGTACCCTCCACAGGTAAGGCACAAGCAATGGAAGACACTCCTGGAGGTCTAAATAAACCAATAGATGGATAGATGAGTAGATAAAGGAAGAAGGAATGAAGAGATGAAGGAATGACAATGTATGGACTGTACACTGGCGCTGTATCCTCCACAGGTAGAGCACAAGCAAGTTACTGGAGATCTAACTAAACCAAACAGCTGGAGAGAGGGAGTGAATACATGCATGTAGAAATAACTGATGAATAGATGAAGGAAGGAAGTAAAGAAGGAATGGCTGAGTGAATGTATGAACTGTACACTGGAGCTGTATCCTCCACAGGTAGGAGGAAGGGAGGGGATGAGTGGATGGATAGATGGATCCACAGGTAGGGCACAAGCAAGTTTAACCTTTAGCACCCTGGAATAGACATTTCCCAACAATTCTCTGTGGCTGAAAAGGGATGTACATGTAACATATGTCATAAGAATGATACCAGCTTGTGATATTTATTTATGGAGTATACTGTTAATCTGTCCAACATAATCTGCGATGCTAACTACCTTGCCTACATGTATGTGTTGATTAGGTGACCTACCCCATGTGTACCATAGCCCACACACCTCGCCTGCCTGAACACTGTATAGAGTGGGTCAGGATACTCCTGTGGCCACAGGAGAAACCGTTTGGAGGTAAGGGTTTGGAGTCAACTACTTTGGTTTTATGTTTAGAGTTAAAACTTAAGATCCAAAAAGTTCTCTCACCTAGAGCTTTTGACCAGTCACTCTGGTCTTCCTCAGTAGACTGACCCAGTGAGGCTTGTCACATGGCTTCTTTGAAGTGTGATGTCAACACTGGGTCAAAGGTAGCCTCACTGGGTCAGTCTACTGAGGAAGACCAGAGTGACTGGTCGAAAGCTCTAGGTGAGAGAACTTTTTGTGATCTTTCATGCTAGTACTTTGGTTTTACTGTTTCAGTATTAGCCTATGGTAGTTAAATCTCCTTCTGTTACATTACATTCCCATCTTTCTTGCTGTCTTTCCATGATTTTGTATTCCGTAGTACTTGTCACTTGTAATTCTCTCTACCCCTTCATTCTTTGCTTCATTTCTCTGTCTCATTCTATTCTGCACCAATCAGTTTTGTTTCCTTTCAATGGAAATGTGCAAGCCATGTTTTAACTGTACGTATGTTTGTTTTGTTTTGTTTGTTTGTTTGTTTTCATCCTGGTGCTCAGAAAACGGTAAGCCACAGGAAAAAACTGGTGCATTTATAATCTCCTCCCTGCTAATGCTGTATCATAATAGCCTGCAGTCCAGCTTTGTTAGCTTTATGGTCTGCTCTAGAGCTGTGTACCGGTACGCAGTACCGATACTGTACCGGTAAAATTGATTAGGTACAGGTCCAAAATACCTAATCCCTCTGTACCGGTACTGTACCTAAACAATTTCACACCAATTTTATGCCTATTTGTGACCTCAAATGTGTAAATAGCTGGTTAACAATGGGTCCCTGTGTAAGGACAGTGTGTTCATGAAAACAAAAACATATATATAGCCTATATTTTATCTGAACATTCGCCATAAACAAAGAATAAACCTTAACTATCTAGTTTATTTATGTTTTTTTTTGTTATTGAAGGAGTTCAGAAGAGCATATAAATTGGTCGAATTGTTCAGATACAGGTTCAGGTCCGGACCTGTACCTAAACCTGTGTACCTGTACCTGTACCTGTACCTAAAATTTGTTTAGGTACACAGCTCTAGTCTGCTCCCAAACATCCGCTACGCCGCCAACAACCCCTTTTGCTGATGGAAAACTTGGCTTGTTTTGTAACGTAGGCTGGTTCTAGCTATTTATGGGCAGCACCCAAAAAATAAAGAGACACCTCAAGTATGAAATGGTGCCGAAAATGTGCTAAGAGATGGCAGTACCAGGCAGATTTTCTCACCCAGAATATTTTTTGTTTTGTCACCCTGAAATTGCATTGGATGCCTTTAATGTGCTGATGTTATTTGTGGATTAACTGCCTTTCCATGTTTGCTGTCTGTAGAGGAGGTTGGGATAGATGGAGATGATCCTGCGCACATCAAGTGGATCTATGACCGAGCGTTGGAACGGGCAGAAAAGTATGGAATATCTGGGGTCACCTACAGACTTACACAAGGTAGAAATAAGCCTTTTTTATTATTATTTAGACATTAGAAGTTCTTATTTTTTACAGTTGCCCGTTTATGAATGTGAAAAATCTGCAGGCTATCTTTAATCATTCTTATGTCAGACTGTGAATTCTAACATTTCATAAGATAATACTTTTAGGTAATAGTAGGTTGCTTGTATCGAATATACCTGTAGCATAAAGGAAGCTGATGATTTTTTGGCCATTCTTCACTTTGAAACTATCAAAGATTAATATTTGTCTCACTAACTAGCAAGTATACCAGTACCATTTGGTTGTACATGTAAGTGGCATACACAATCAATGAGTTCATGTTTAATTGAAACATTCATTTTGATACATAAGACCACAGATCAGTTGGATGTTGTCATGCAATAGCTGTATCACACACTAGCTTAGTTCCAGTAATCCCTAACCAAGAAATGAATTTGTAATTCATAGTTTTGGTAGAATCATAATTAGCCTGGGTGCCAGACCCATAGCACACTAGGCCTTAAGTTATCCTGTGTCTGTATCTGTATAGCCAGTATAACCGCCCTTTGGAGTAACACACTAGCTTCGCGGGCACGCGGCGCGGCAGCAGCTGGCTACATTACACCGATCGACTTGTTACACCTAACCCTTGAACTTCTAACTCTAGATATTGTTTAAAACTATCTATTGACAATGCCCCTACTGTACTTGGTGACAGCGAGTTCCACTCTGGGTCTGGCACCCAGCATAAATCATAATGTAATATTTTTATGATGAATGATTTTTTTTCTTTTCCAGGAGTTGTGAAGCACATCATCCCAGCAGTGGCTTCAACGAATGCCGTCATTGCAGGTTGGACTTGATGGAATAGATTAGTCTCCTGGGGAATTGTAATGATGAGCCATAAATAATGCATAGATAAAAGCACTGTGAAAAATTAACCCACAAAACGCACAGGAGCATTTTAAAACTTCCATAACACAGCAGAGCAATCATTTAAGACATATTGACGACGTCACAAATGATTGAACATTGATGAGTGTTAGTGACATTTTTAGACAGGAGGTCAACATGTTTTGTTCTGTTTCAATCTACACTTTTTCTGCTCTTTTCTTCATAGCTGCCTGTGCCACTGAAGTCTTCAAAATTGCAACAAGGTAAGGGTTAGCGCAAGTGTCAGGTTGTTAAAGTTGGGATTTTATTGTACTTGCAATGACAGGTGTTGTATTGCCACATGTACTCACTCATTCTGTCCGTTTTTCAGTTGCTGCACTCCTCTGAACAACTACATGGTTTTCAATGACACAGAGGGCCTGTACACTTATACATTTGAGGCAGAAAAAAAGGTGAGCATAGTCCATCTAGACTTTTAACACTGTGCAAGTAAGAGGCAGTACATTTCTTGTGTAGGCTATGCTGTGCCCTAGTTGGTACATTACGATAGTGCAGCTGCTTTTATCAAAAACTGAACATTATAAATTTCACTGCACAATTTTACAAGGTAGGACATATGTCATCTACTGGTACATTGTAACATCTGTGTCCATAATATCACCAGGATCCATAATATCGCCACCTTGAGAAATAGTGTGCTTAAAGATATTTTTACTGCAACATACCCTAGGTATGTACATTTGATGTGTGAAGGAGTGCATTCCAAAAGTATGTTGCAGTAAAAATATCTGCTTTAAGCACACTATTTCTCAAGGTGGCGATATCGTGGACCCTGGTGATATTATGGACACAGATGTTAGTAAATATTTGGGACATAACAAAGTGACATTTGTCTTCTATTAGTTCTGGACAAAATTGACAAACCCTTTATATAGGTCCACTGTCCACATGTATTTTCTGGAAACTCACAACTGCCCCCCTCCCCCCTTCAGGACGACTGTCTTGCCTGTAGCCAGGTCCCCCAGAAGTTCACCTTTGCCCCCTCAGACAAGCTGAAGGACGTCATCCAGTACCTGTGTGACAGCGCAGCAACGTAAGTGTCATGGGCTGCCATTGGCTGTCACTATCAGTATCATGGGCTGCCATTGGCTGTATGTATGATGGGCTGCCATTGGCTGTATCTGCCATTGGCTGTATGTATGATGGGCTGCCATTGGCTGTATCTGCCACTGGCTGTATGTATGATGGGCTGTCATTGGCTGTATCTGCCATTGGCTGTATGTTATGATGGGCTGCCATTGGCTGTATCTGCCATTGGCTGTATATATATATGTCATGGGCTGCCATTGGCTGTATCTGCCATTGGCTGTATGTATGATGGGCTGCCATTGGCTGTATGTGTTATGTCATGGGTTGCCATTGGTTGTGTCATGGGCTGCCAATGGCTATAAGTGTCATGGGCTGCCATTGGCTGTAAGTGTCATGGGCTGCCATTGGCTGTTAGTGTCATTAGCTGCCATTGGCTGCCATTGGCTGTAAGTGTCATTATTATGGTTTGCCATTGGCTCTATGTGTCATGGGTTGCCATTGGCTGGGATGAGTCTATATCATGGAATGCCATTGGGAAGTAGTGTCGTGGCTGCCATTGGCTGTTAGTGTCATTATTATGGTTTGCCATTGGCTCTATGTGTCATGGGTTGCCATTGGCTGGGATGAGTCTATATCATGGAATGCCATTGGGAAGTAGTGTCGTGGCTGCCATTGGCTGAAAGTTTCGAGAAATGCCATTGGCTGTCCAATCTTGGTCAGATTTGTTATAGGTCATTGTTCAATTTTGATGCCGATGAATTTCAAGCAAACTGTGACAGAACCAATCGCCAAGAAAGACCTAAGACAGACTTTTTGGAACAAGACAGCTGAGTTTGGCAGGATACCTGCATGGCTATCCCAAGAATGCCCTGAGTTTGAGATTGTACGACAATGTAATGTGATTGGGCTCTTTTACTGATACATGCACAGCTAACCCAAGAATGCCCTGAGTTTGCAATCGTACAAAAATGTGTGTGATTGGGCCCTTACTATAAGTGTGTTTGAGCCACAGGCCATGACTTTTATGAAGAATTTTCAACCATTGCAATGCAGGACAATACCCTGGCGACCCCCTCTCAGCCTCATTCCCCTATAACACAGATTTACAAGCATATAAATCCTTTGTTGGAGCTGAGCTTACATGGCTCAGGTCTGAACCCTGTCTGTCCTCATCAGTTCAGCATTGCCGAAGACAGCCCATAACAGCGGTAAAGCTGTAGCTACATCTGGCCCCATCATTTCATTTGTGCACCCTCTCCGTGTACTTAGTGCCGCTGTGCCTGTTCCATTTTGGGCACTCAGACGTTTGTTTTACAAACGACGTCCCCAAACTCAATGATTCCGCCCCGGTTAATCTCTCCATTCCTCCAAATCTGCCCACCTCTTGGGTCATTTAATTTTTCCTGGGGAAAATGACGTCTCCCTGTATTAGATTTGGGTCTGCAGAAGACGGCATTCGTAACAATTAATTCTGTCTGGTCCTGGTAACGTTGCCACCGGAATGAATGAAAACCACGACTTCCTTGACATTCCAGGCAGATGAAGGCGCCGGGAGTCACCGCGATTGTTGACGGGAGGAACAAGACACTGTACATGCAGGTAAGACCTGGCTAATCCTAGCCTCCGTAGCAGGCTTATAGTAGGGCCTGCAAGGGGGGGTAGTGATTACGAATTACGCAAAATTTTTGCCGCCTATTACGAATTACGTTAAAGTTTCAGAGCTGATTACGACTTTACGATTTGCGGCTATTGTCCAATTACGAATTACGTTGATTTTTGCGGAGGCTGCCTACGAATTACGAAGTCTAAAACGGCCTGATTATGCCTTACGAAAAAGGGCTTGCAGGCCCTCTTATAGAACTGGGGGTTTGGTGGTCTTCGACTGCTTTCTGATTATCCCAGTTCTAAGGGGGTAATTCAACCAGGCCGGCTATGTTGTCTATATGCAATCAGAAAATAGCACATAAAAGACCCCGAAGACCCCCAAACCCCCAGTTTTTGGCATGCTATGGAAGCTAGCTTATCCTCCCAACACTGGTGGTCATTCCTCCCGGTAAAACTGCCCTGTCCCAAGGTGACACCGCTCATCCCTGGCATCAGAAAATTCCATTTTACAGCGGAGATGTTCTTGAATATTTTAAGCAAACTAAATGTCATCTCTGCGGTAGACGGCATGCTTCAGTTCACCCCATAAAGGCCCAGACACCGTCGTTAACACCCTGCCCTGTGTTTTAATGTCTCGCAGGCGGTCGAGTCAATAGAGAAGAGGACGCGCGATAACTTAACCAAAACGTTAGGAGGTAAGAATTCTCACTTTTATGGTCGTCTGTCAGAGCACCTTTTCCTTAGTGTAATTGGACAACGATTTTTCAAAAGATTATTGGTTTTTGTCATGAAAATAATATAATCTTGAGATTCAACTTGCTGTACATGTACCACTCATAATATAATATGTCTCCATATATTCTTTATGTTATTTTAACAAGATGTCATACATTCTTTGAATTATGTGGTCAAGGTTCAATGTTTGTCTTAAGTTGCAGAAGTTGCTTACAAACTATCTTGAGATCCAATGCTTTGAGAAAGCCCTCCCCTCATATTTCCACATACATTGTACATGTATATCCTTAGGCAATATTTTAACTTTAAGTTGTCTTATTACATGTTTAGACTGTTAAGACTGAATGTTTTTCTTCCATTGCAGAGCTGGGTCTTGTAGACGGACAGGAACTTGTCGTAGCTGACAGTACCACGCCCCAGTCTGTCATCTTCAAGCTTCACTTCTCCCAGTAGACAAGTACACATACAGCTCAAGCCATATTTGTACTCCCTCTACCCAAACTGCATTTAGATATCATTATGAAGCTAAGCAAGTTTAAACTGCAATTTCCAACACACCGAAGCTGGTGTGTTACGCCGAAAGGCGGTTATACCGGCTATACAGATACAGATACAGAACAAATTGGACTCACCCAAATTTTCGACTGTACAACTCCAGTCTTTGTCAAGGAATTTGGATGAGTCCAATTTGTTGTGTTGGAAATTGCAGTTTAAACTTGCTTCATAATGATTTCTACCAACACAGATGAACTTTCAAGATACATGTAGGTATTATGTCTTCGTTGACATGAATAAAGAAGTACTGAAGCCCTGAACACTTTAAAAACCAGAAGTACACACCGGTGGTGTTGAATGGCCAAGTGTCAAGCAGACAAGATCAAGAGGTCCTGAGTTCGATACCTGGTACTCCTTGATAGACACTACACTGTGTCCTTGGGAAAGGCACTTCACACAACTTTCCTAACATCAACCCTGGTGTAAAATGGATACCAGACTTCGATTGGGGAGGGAAAGACAGTGTAAGAAAAGAGTTGGACTTCGACATCCAATACTGTGCCCAAGACACAGTAGGTGAACAAGCATACATGTACAGCCCCTACAGCCTCAAAAAGGTGATGAGACTACATTTACCTTTTACACACTAGCCTCCCACAATGTCTTACCAATGCCAAGACATTATTCTCTCCTTAAACTTACTTGCTTATAGCACGGAGGTAGAAAAACAGCTCCATGCTTATAGGATATTACAGTTAAACGTTTAGAAGAGACCTTTATATGATAATGTTCCTCTACGTTGATGATTTCTATGATTGTACTTACAACATTGTATAATAAATTTTTCTTATTGAAGACTTTTGCTCTGTTGCCATGACGATGTAACTGTGTTATCTATGATGGTGCATTCATTCCATCTCGGGACAAAGACATAACCCGTTCCGGAAATTTGATTAACAAATATTAATCCAATCATGCAGCATCAGATAAAGGAATTATGAGCGATCCACGTGCACGCTTTTGTGGAAATGGGGTCAGAAAAATTCCTGTCTGGTTAAAGATTCCTTTAGGCCACACCAATTTGATTTGTTGGTTCTTGGATCTGATGAAAAATGATGAACTGGGGTATAAGGATGAAAACAGCCTCAGAGAAAGTCTTTACATTGATACACCGTTTCAAAGAGTAACTATAGTTACTTCAAGTTTTTCTCCCAGCTCTCTGTTTTTTTAAACTTCAACTTTATTTGTTCAATCAAGAAAAAAAACTTTGCAGAAGTAACACGTTGGTTACCTTCTGAATGTTGGTTCTACAAATTAAAAGTAAGATAATATAATCACACAGTAATATATAATAATGGACGAAACATGCACACTGACTAGAGCTGTGTACCGGTACGCAGTACCGATACTGTACCGGAAAAATTGATTAGGTACAGGTCCAAAATACCTAATCCCTCAGTACCGGTACTGTACCTAAACAATTTCACACTAATTTTATGCCTATTTGTGACCTCAAATGTGTAAATAGCTGGTCCACAATGGGTCCCTGTGTAAGGACAGTGTGTTCATGAAAACAAAAACAACTTAGTTTTGCCTATATTTCATCTGAGCATTCGCCATAAACAAAGAATAAACCTTAACTATCAAGTTTATTTATGTTTTTTTTTGTTATTGAAGGAGTTCAGAAGAGCATATAAATTGGTCGAATTGTTCAGGTACAGGTTCAGGTCCGGACCTGTACCTAAACCTGTGTACCTGTACCTGTACCTAAAATTTGTTTAGGTACACAGCTCTAACACTGACACACAAGACCAATAATGGATCAGTCTGAATTTTGGTGTTGTACAGGAAAGAATTCAGCAGTCTACTAGACATGTATGATACTAAGGTATTACTTTATAATGTCTTTCCTACAACAACACAAAGTCACAGTTGCATTACATTTACACCAGGAGTCAAGTCAAGGTTATCCGCAAGGTTTGCAACAAAACAGGCGGGTTAATGCAATATTGACCCAATCATCATTTATGGGATTTGTAAACCTACGTGTAAAAGAGTGATATTTCCTTTCTGACCTGTGGGTAATAATTAATGTCACAAATATAACGTTTTATGGTTATCCGTTGAAGCGAAGTTTGAACATAACTTTTATGTTCGTTTCCCAAGAGGGACATGACGACATTCCACATACACAATGTTGGAAGGATTCCTCTGTTTCCAAGCCCCCCCCCATCTATATTGCTATAAATTATATTTCTATGGGATAGAGAAAATGCCTGGTGGCAACTAACAATGTGGTGCACATATCATGTATTTGAAAAAGAGTTAAATGTTGGTGTACATTATTATTTTCTTGGTCAATGGTCCTTGAAGTATTTCTTTTCATGTTACACAACTTGAAAATATATATTTTTTTTAATCGTCGGTTGGCAATCTCTGCGTACTTCGGAAAGTGGTATTTTCTTGTTTTCGCCTATATTTTATATGTCTCTCCACATACGTCAAACATGCACAACATTTGTGCTTTGGAGAAGCGACAGATAAGAGAGAGCTTCTACACTGATCCAGAAAAGTTGGTAACCCGTTAAAGTCTCAAATTAAACTTTCCCAATACGTCAGGCAATCAAACAGTTTCTCCTTGGTGCTGAAACGCCCTCCGTCGGTGAACAGAGTAAGGATAAGTTCTCTGACTGCGTTAAACTATGAATTTATTACTTTCCAATGCCGATCTATTATTCTGTGTTGGGTTTCTGTGTAGTAGGTAATAAGGCGCAATTTGAATGCTCTTCTGAACTGTGGTATTGTTTCTTTTACGTCATTGCGCATCAACCTGCTACGTGTATAAAAATAGCCAGTACATATGTATCTTAGATGTATATTATGTATAGATGTATATTATGTAACATCTGTCAAAAGGTGTAGATAGATAAATTTACCGTGATATAAACGCGCATTGATGTGTGTAGATGTTTAACACTGACCAATCACTCTCTAGTCCACGGTCTGACACAGTTAAGACGTCCCACCGCTAAAAATGATCCCATGACGTCATGCTAATGGGTTCTAGCGGACCTTCCGGCGGCCAATCGAATCCTTCACCGCCACGGTCAAACCGTCGCAGCGGAACGCGCGCGTCTAAATCGATAAAAATGCTTTGAAGGATACAGGTTGGCTTCCGCCGTGTTACCTTTATCTTGCGTCACACACACCGTCACGTTCCGACAGGTCTCACGGGTCTGAAGAAGACTTCCATCACTACTGCTACAGACGATATCTAATACAGAAGAGTACAAGAAATAGCCAAGCCTTCAAATATCAGAGTTATCAACCAAGGATTGAGGTGTTCAAAAAGTCTTTCTTCCTAGAGTAGAGTGGAACTCGCGGTCACCTAGTACAGAAGGGGTATTAGGGCATTAGATACCTTTAAACAATGCCTAGATTTAAATGTTCAAGGGTTAGGTGTAACAAGTCGATCGGTGTGCTGTAACCAGCTGCCGCCGCGCCGCGTGCCTGTGAAGCTTGTTTGTTACGCCGAAAGGTGGTTATACCGGCTATACAGATACATTCTCGCCTTACCGACCCGATGACACACTTCGTTTGCGTTCCCGTGCGGTGATGTGTTCGCGCGGGAACATTAACCTTGTATTACCAACAACTCCGTTTTCCGGAACACTGACTGGCAGCGTGCCTTCCTATCGAAATAACGCCCGCCATTAAAACAGAAATATCGGGAAAGGTCGAGCTATGAATAACGAGGTTTCCGTAAGCAAGGGTTAATATTTCCTATAAGCGCGGGAAATGAGCGCCCCGGGTTCCGCCGTGCCGTTTCCCTTATCTAGATTAGGAACAATCAAACGCTCGTTCCAGTCCAGGACGCGCGGAATTTAGCGCCACGACGGTGACTCCTGCGGGGCATTGGCACATGAAAGATGGTCCAGGGCAGGTCCCCTGGCGTCCGTCACGCCTGTGGTGGGATCCGGCGGCACGGCACGGTTCTGGGAACGACGGGGGGAGCTAGCCTCCATAGCATGCCAAAAAATGGGGGATTGGGGGTCTTCACTGCACTAGCCTGCGTGCCATCCCCAATAGTATTCGCCCGCTCTATAATGTCGCTAACTACAGTTGTAAGCTTAAGCTAGCGAGCGAAAACTACTGGGGATGGCACCCAGGCTATGTCTTCAGGGTCTTTGGGAGTTTTCTTGTGCTATTTTCTGATTGCATATAGACAACATAGCCGGCCTGGTTAGGGAGGCTAGCACGGTTCTGGGAACGACGGGGGGAGCTAGCCTCCATAGCATGCCAAAAACTGGGGTTTAGGGGGTCTTCAGGTAGTCTCTACCAGACTAACTACGCTGACTATATATATAGGAGAATATTTGCCAGGGGAGTTTGGCCGCCTTGTAGGTTTGACTGGCCGCGAAGAAACTACCTCCACGCGGCCGGACTCCCTTGGCCAATTTTACTCTCTTTTTTTCCGAATTCTACGATCCGTATTCCCGTAGAAAGGCCTGGTGGAGGCTAGTCTTCAGGGTTTGAAGGAGCTTTTATGTGATTGCATATAGACAACATAGCCGGCCTGGTTGAATTACCCCCGTTAGAACTGGGCTAATCAGAAAACAGCCGAAGACCACCAAAACCCCAGTTCTATAAGCCTGCTACGGAGGCTAGCGACGCCCCACGCCTCCTGTCTTTACCTTAGTCTCCACCAGACTCCTTTGCAGGCCGAATAAATAGTACAAATCGGCTGAGGGGGATATCATTTACCAGAGGAGTGGGACAGGCATCGATCCCTCAGCCGATTTCTACTATTTGCTAGTATTCAGCCTGCAAAGGAGTCTGGTGGAGACTATCTTTACCTGGCGTCATGTGAACGCCGCGACGCGCGTTATCCACGCAATTTACAGGCGAGGGTTTACTTAAAGCCTCGTGGCGAACCGCGAAACGTCACAAGTCTCGGGCAGTGACGGAGGAGAAACCGCTGCACTAGAGGGTGTCATGACGTCATGTGGCGCTGCTCTTGAATCCATCACTCCAAGTGGAACACCTGTAGATGCTATCCCAACCAAGACCCCGCCCCAATCTCCAATTCCAATGCGGTCTGTAATTCCACACGATCGATATCCGGATTTTTGATCGAATACCGCTCAGGAGTTAACCAGCCATATTAAGAATTTAGTGTCCCCACTTGCCCCATTGATAGTTAAGGGACCACCTGTTCCCAGAATGCATCGGAGCACCTTCACAATAACAATGCCACGCTCCGCGGTCTACAAAAAAAAAAAACGAAACTGGTGGTGGGTTATCGAGGTGTTTTCCTTCGGCGTAGTGTCGGCCCGCCTACCGCAACTTCTTTCCCTGGTGACAAGGTCTAATTGTTCCAGACGGGTACGTCTTACTCCAGCCCGCAGCACAAGGATACCCCGCGTCTGTTACCCTGTGGCATCCATATGGGCCGCCTCATCTTCAAACTCGGTAATCATCCAAACATAAATGGCAATTTTCTCGTTATTGGAGATTGGTTCCGCGCTAGGTATTGATGGATTAATTTGGATGGATTAATTCTCATTTCACGTATGTGGTCCTTTGTCTGACCAAATTGAAAGATCGATACAGAGAAGGTGTCGCCTACTGTGGTAATGCACGGAGGAGCGTGATATTGGGAAATTCGATGCAGACAATCTGTTTGGGTCATACACACGCACACACGTACACACTACAGTACAGTACAGTACAGTACAGTACAGTACAGTACGCACGGCGTACGTGCGCTGCGAGCTAGCTGCCGGGCCGGGCCTGCGTGTACGTATATACGTGTACGTATGTGGAGGAACGTTAACGTCACCCAACAAAAGTGGTGCCACCACCACCACCATGCCACCCCCTCTACCAGCACCACACGCACGGCGCGCCCTCCTCCTGCTGCCATGCCCGGGTTTGGGCCGATGAAGCCGCCGCGGAACTTTCCCGAACAATGGACACTTCAACGTCCAGCCTCGGGACCGTCTCGGAGACAGAATCGTGTCTGACCAGGGATTCGTCGCTGGAAATATCCAGGAGCATCGGTAGGTCAAGCTCTCCCTTCACTACATCGTTTAGCGGCTTGACATACCCCGCTGGAGCTATCGGTCCTCCTCCAGTCGGGGAGACTGGTAGGAAATATACCAGTCAACTGTATGTAAACTGGCATGTTGTGATATTATAGTACGTCTACCAGATTCTAGGTGAAGAGGTTGCTAGTATATGTTGCGGTATTTTTACTGTATGTATGTATGTATGCCTGGCGATTGTAGAAATTAACCACAAATAAAATAATATTTGCATTTGATATCGATCGGCATCAATTAGCTGCGACAAGAGATCGCTTTAGACTTCTCCGGATTGATGCATGATAGTTTCACGCAGGCTGCCGCTGAAGATACGGCTGCTAATTGATTTCTAGAAGACTCTATGACGGGGGGGTAGTTTCGATGCAAATTTGCCTGCAACGATTGTCTTGTACAAAACGTCTTTAAGACGGATACCCCCAGTGTCATTTGCCACCAATCCGTTGGCACTGCCTTCTCGAGTAAGAAACATTAGGGCCTATTAAGGGCTAAGGGCGGAACATCGCCTTTGGAAAAGCCTTTAATGTTCCTTTGCAGCGGCCGAGGAATGCTGTTAGCTGAATGTCTCTTTTTTTTCATCAGTCATTTCTTGGCTGTTTTATCACCCTATATCTGTTGGACCTGAACTCGGGGTGGCCGGTCGTACGCTCGATAATTGGACTCAGCGGCGATGTGATGTGTGGGGAGAGATATAATGTAATACGATATGAAGCGGGCTGCAGCGGTAGGCATTTGTCGGGATTTATGATGACTAATGGCTGTAGGAACATATCGTTCCCGGACCAAGGCATGAAGTGCAAGAAAAGGGCGCTGCCAGGGACATAAAACAAATGTCAGGGCGCCACGCCGCGGAGACGTGATGCAACGGAAACTACACCTTCAACCCGGCGCTATGCAAATTGGCCTCTTTTGCATTCCTCGATGTTCATCGAATCGACATCTGGCGCGGGATATCGGTCGCAATGTTTGACATTGTAATCAACATTTATCGAAAATCGTCAGGTCCCAGGGCTGCCCGCGCCATTACAGTAACTGCAATGTTAGATAACGATGTGCGAACGCCATTCTTGGCGCCACGTATCGATCACATCTGTTATAAACCGGTGCCGGTCTTCACAGGGCTGCAGTTTTCCTCTTTCTGTTTTTGTGGGGGGTGGGGGGAAGTTTAAAGTACGTAAACATTTTGTAAGTTAAGTTTAACATAAGGATGTATCAGTTCCCATTTCCAGGACCAGATTTGGTCGTTAAGCGTATAAAGACGAGACGAAGTTAAGTAATAGAGTAAAAATGAAGCGGTCGATATCGTTTTGCTGGGATGTCTACTCTCCAGGCCTGCCGGGGGAATCAAATGTCGGCAGGAAGGAGCCGGTTGAAGAGCGGCCGCCCCGCGTCGTAACGGGAAACGTTCTCTGCAGTTTGGCAGGACGCCAGAGGTGCTCCACCAGCCCCGCGCGCGCGTGTTAACTTTCAACTCAACCAGATATCGTGATAGCCTCCATAGCATGCCAAAAACTGGGGGTTTGGGGGGTCTTTGGGAGCTTTTATGTGCTATTTTCTGATTGCGTATAGACAACATAGCAGGCCTGGTTGAATTACCCCGTTTTTTTTAGAACTGGGCTAATCAGAAAACAGCCGAAGACCACCAAACCCCCAGTTCTATAAGCCTGTTACGGAGGCTAATGTCATGATATTCTGCCTCCTTGTTCAACCAACGTTAACCAACCTCGCGTACATACTTGTCTTTCCCAATATTGATCGAACACTGCAAAATGGCAGGACGTGTTACAAATGTGACACTACATATACATAAAATGAATCCATAAAAGATAGGCTGAGTTAATGTTTTGACAGAATTAATTGTCGTTTTCATCAGCGATTTCCGATCGATGTCCTCCATAATCACAGGGATGACGTAAAGACGACAGCCCGACTCGGTGACCGGACCTGTCATTTGCTAATTACTTCCGGGTACGCAGGTCCTGTCTGGGGTGAGCTGGCTGTGACCCGCACTGGGATGGGGCATGGTGCTACTTTTGTGACCTAGTTCCGTCAAAACACACACACACCCAGGGCCCCCAAATCTAGAAGATCTACCCACCTACCAAATATCAAGACAATCCATTTCAACCTTCTTAAGCTATCGTTAACACACACATGCACACACACACACACACAAACACACACACACACACACACACACACACACATTCCAGCTTCTCCTTGGTGCTGAAATGCCTTCCGTCCGTGAACAGAGTAAGGAGTTGTCTGGCTGCGTTAAACTATGAATTTATTACTTTCCAATGCCGATCTATTGTTCTGTGTGCATTTGTGCGTATGCTTGTCCGGACAGAGTAAGTTGACAGAGTAACATGTTATGTTTCTGTTTCTGGTTATGTTATGTTATGTTATGTTATGTTATGTTATGTTATGTTATGTTATGTTATGTTATGTTATGTTATGTTATGTTATGTTATGTTATGTTATGTTATGTTATGTTATGTTATGTTATGTTATAACAAACCCATAGACTTGAATTTGTCGGAATTTTTTAAAAATCTTATAGATAGCTCTTTTTACGTTTTCATATTGTTGTGTTCCCTTTCATTCATCCTTCGAGTTTGCAAATGGAGTTTGGTGTTAAATCTTACAACGTGGCGTCGTCGACCTCCCTCCTTGACGCCCCCCTCCCCCCATGTTTCTTTCTAACTTGCATGTTTATAGTCGTTGATATTGGTTTTAAACCTTATAACAGTCAGACCCATAGACGTGTTGGAATATCTTTTTAATCTTATAACAGATAGTTAGATCTTTTTACGTTTTCATATCTTGGTGTGTTCCCTTCGAGTTTGCAACTGGAGTTTAGTAAATCTTATAACGTCGACCCCCCCCCCCTCCACCGCCCCCCTCCCTCCCCCCGCGAGACCTTTGGCCCGACCAGTGCTGACAGACTCTAAACCTTATAACATACCCATAGATATGCTAGACATGAATTTGTTGTAATTTTTTAGATTTTATAACAGAAAGTATAACTAGATATTAGATATTATAACTAGATATTAGATATTATTTAGATATTATAACAG
>NW_017802380.1:436827-445431 GCF_001625305.1 Branchiostoma belcheri | reverse complement strand
TTTCATTCATGGAATATTTTTTTAAATCTTGTTAAGAGGTAGCTCTCTTTACGTTTTCATATCTTTCCTTCGAGTTTGCAAATGGAGTTTGGTACGTGTTAAATGTTATAACGCGGCGCCGTCGACCCCCTCCTCCCTCACGCCCCCTCCCCTTCCCCCCACGAGACCTTTGGCCCGACCAGTGCTGACAGACTCATGTTCATCCCCCGGTCGGCCTGCCTGACGACTTTATTGATTCAATTATTCGCAAATGTTTGTTTGTTTGTTTGTTTGTTTTCTTTCTTACCTGCATAGTTAGAGTAGTCAATACTGGTTTTAAACCTTATATCAGTCAGGCCCATAGACTTGGATTTGTTGGAATATTTTCAAAATATTGTTAACAGATAGCCATTTTTACATTTTCATATCTTTTGTGTTCCCTTCGAGTTTGCAGGTAGTTTGGTGTTAAATCTTATAATAACCTAGCGCCGTCGACCCCCTCCCCCCTCACGCCCCCCTCCCTCCCCCCGCGAGACCTTTGGCCCGACCAGTGCTGACAGTCTCATGTTCATCCCCCGGTCGGCCTGCCTGACGACTTTATTGATTCAATTATTCGCAAATGCTGGAGCAAAGCCGACCCATGGTGGCACTTGTGCGTAACAGTAGGCGCGCTAATGTAAATTTATCTCAAACGACATTTGCAAGCGAAATTGCGGCCTAGTTTCCTGCAAGCTGTCGGAAAATCACCATTTCGAATCGATGGCCATCAATTGTTAGCGTCTACACACTGCAAATCATCCAACATCGATATGTGTATAAATATTACGGGAGAGATATATCGCTATATAGGAAGGGACGAAATTTCCCTCCGACGGTTGGTGATATTTTCTGCGGATGATGATTTTGTTTGGATATTCGCGGCTGTCGGGACCGAAAACGTATGGTCATCCCCCCGCGCTTGATATTGGAAAACCAATGAAAGTACAGGAGTTCGCTGCCCCAAAATCGTTTTACAGAGATAATGATTTGCGCCATTTAGAGTGCAGCGTCCTCAATGGGGCACGTTCAGGTGATCATCTGACCCATCTAGTCCCTTTATTCGCTCCAGTCATGACAGGTATAATCATCGGCTGCCATTGTACCGGCCAGTCCCGCCGAGAACACCTGAATTAACCCGCTCGCTTCGTCAGCCTGCCGCCGGGAAGGAAAGGGACCGTCCGTTCGGTTCTAGAAAAAGCTACAGAAACTATCTGTAGTCGTCAGCTCTAGGCTATGCAGGGCCCTCCCCAAGCAATGAAGCAAGGGTGCTCCCCCTTTCCCCAAAATCGTAGCACCTCTCCCAAAATGTTTAAATTTTAGTGTTTTCCCTTAGTATTTTAATGAAAATTTACTGAATTTTCATCTGTATCTGTATCAGTATAGCCGCTATAACCGCCCGGGCCTTCGGTGTAACACACCGGCTTCTCAGGCACGCGGCGCGGCGGCAACTAGCTATATCACACCGAACGACTTGTTACACTCAATCTTTGCACATTTATTTGCAGGAGTTGTTTAAAGCTTTCTAGTGATTATGTATTCATTAACCGATTACATAGCACCTTTCCCATAAGAATTTCTGTGGAGACCCCTGCAATAGTACTACATAGTGCATGGGTGATCAGAAGACATTGTAGTAGTACATTGTACTCAAACTAAGACATGCACACACGTGGATAATTGGAGACCATTACTTACACCGACCGTGTTCCCTCTGAAATACACCCCCCTCACGTATAGACACCGTGGAGAGATAGCTCAGTGATTTTCAAGTAGCTCTCTGGGAACATATCGATTTTCGTTACCACGGTGTTATACTGTTGTGCAGATTATGTACATATGTTTTGACTATTGTAGTTTGTTGTAATATTTTGCAAATAATTGGCTCAGGTGAAAATGAGTATTGTATTGTCCCCTATATTGGCATGGCGGCATTAATATAAGTTGAAAAAAACTTGAGTGTGCCGTCACCACGTCTTGTGATTACATGTTGGAATATAAAAAAAAATGGCCATGGAGATGAAACTTCTGATTTCATGTTCATGGTATTACCAGTGTAAATATTTCTTGGTCTGAAGATAACTGAAAAACACCCTTATACCGATACCTAATCACAATGCCATAATTGTTGCCAAATTGATAAGCTGTGTGGTCGTTAGATGTTTCCTATAGCTAATTCCACAAAGGAGGTGATATCTTTTATCATTATTGGATGGTTACGTCGACGAAGGTTAGACATCCAGGTAATACGATACGCCAAAAAGCAGTTACTCAAGCAACGGGATATGTTTTGGGCTGCATTTCTCCTCTGGTCTCTCAGTCACTGACGAAAGCTAGTGGATATTAGCTGAAACGTCTGACCGTTTCCAAAATCATCCCTATTGGATGGTCAGTTGCCTAATTCCTTAAACAATTATCAACTTTGGTTGGCAGAGAAATTTGGGAAATATCTTGACGTAGATCCAATTGTAAGAATGGTTTTAGTTTATATAGTAATACTAGAGAATTCTTTCAGCAGTGACAAGTTTTTGAAGGGTAAGAATACTAACCTCCATATTTTCGATGGCTACCAGTCCATCTTGTTCACGGAGTGGCCTAGTCTCACGAGAGCACGAGACTAGGCCCGAGACTTGCATCGGTCTGCTGGAATTCTGAATTCTCTAGTAACTGTATCTATACGTGACAAATAAATCGCTTCAACGAAGAATGGTTTTACCAAGGACATTATAATGTCCTTGGTTTTACTCATAAACAATCCCTCTAGCAACATCGTACCAAACTGCAGGTAGATTGTATCTACAGCCCGTTAATTTGACGGAGGGTTAACCACTACCCGGTTTATTGTATGGAGTTGAAAAAAAGTTTGGAAAGTTTGAAACGCTATCAAATACTTATTAGGCCATACTTACTTGGTTTTATGGCTGACATACGCGCCCACATCGATTCTGGCGGGTTTCCAGAGTCACAAATACGAAATCTGACTCCGTTTGGATCGGCGGGCAGTCGGGCATGACAATGGTCGCGTCCTGGTAACAACCTCACGAAAATCGAGTCGCCACTATTTAAGCACATATTGACATGTGGCTATATACTGCTGCGTTGTGCATATGTGACACAATATTTTCAAAGAAACAACCTCCAACAACAACCTGGTAACAACGTCCCGAAAATCGAGTCGCTACTATTTAAGTAGATATTGACATGTGGCCACTCCTGCGTTGTACATATGACACAATGTTTTGTTTAAAATGTCTGATCGCTAGAAATGACAGAAATAAAGCACATTTTCGTCCCATACTTCATCGAGTCGCCACTATTTAAGTACACATTGACATGTCGCCATATACTCTTGCGTTGTGCATATGACACAATATTTTCTTTAAAAATGTCTTGACGCTAGAAACGACAGAAATAATTGTAAGATCACATTTCTATCCCATACTACATCTAGTGCAAGGTTCTTGTCACACAGCAGTAGACGCCATACCTTGCTAGTACATGTCATCGTCATCGTTAGTCATCCTCATCAGAGGTGAAGCATGATGTCATGTGCAGTGCGGCTTCGCTACGGCTAACTAGTGCATGTATATATATATAGGGGGTGATGGGGTGAATCACCGTGTGACTAATACATGTAGGTTAAATTTCCGACCGGGATATTGGAAACAAACAAACTGCCGTACCAGCAGACACAAAAACTCCCCAACCCCGTACCTCGTAAGCCTGCTGAACAAGTGACCGTGAACTGTTCATGAACTGTCTACTGTTTCTTAATTCTGTCTTTGGAGTTTGCTAAGTTATGTGTCTCCTTGTCAGTTTTCATACAGAGTTTGATGTTTACTTGAAGTTGAACTTGTGCTATCAGTTGATATTGAAGTTTGGCAATGATGTAAATACAGTAAAACGGTTTGCAACAAAACAGTACCTAATATCACCTCCATTCAAGTCTACAACGTGGCATCAGTACTTAAGAAGATTTCAAAGATAACACATGGTGTGTTTTCTGTTTGTTCCACCCTATCCTCCAGCTCTCAGCAGAATACCGACCAGAAGACCTCCCGCGACCCACCGGAAGAGGTTATCATTTAACGTGAGCGGCACGGTGTTCGTCACGTCTGCCTTCCTCTTCGACAACCACCCGGACACGCTGCTCGGATGTGACGAGAGAGACTACTTCTTCGACCCGCGGCGGGAGGAGTACGTTTTTGACAGGGACCCGAAGGTCTTCAGATACATCTTGATGTACTACAGGACGGGAAGCCTGCATTTTCCCCAGGACGAGACCGCACAAGCTTTCGAAGATGAGCTCACCTTCTTTGGAATACGTCCCGACCTCATCGCGCCTTGCTGTCGGGAGGTTTACACGGACAACAAGGAGGCGGAGGAGAAGTACAGACAAGACTGCATGCAACCCAAGGAGCGCCCGAGATCGGGACCTCTCGCCAAACTCTGGCAGATTCTAGAGGATCCCTACAACTGCGCGGCGGCGACGGTGATTTTCTCTGTCACGGGTCTTTTTATAGTGCTGTCCATCCTCGCGAACGCGGTGGAGACGATCTGGTGCCTGGACTATGACATGGTGACGTACGTCAGGTGTGGGGAGCGTTACAAAGTCACGTTCTCTGTCATCGAAGTGGCCAGTGTGGGCGTGTTTACTACAGAATACATACTGCGTCTCATAGCCACCCCGGATAGGCGCAAGTTTCTGAAAAGCCTCCTGAGCATCGTCGACATCGTTTCTATCCTCCCGTTCTACATCGCGCTATGCATCCCGGAGAACAAGGAGTTGAACGGCTTCTTCGTCACCCTCCGGATTTTTCGTGTGTTCCGAGTCTTCAAACTGTCCCGTTCGTCCGCCAACATGCGCCTTCTGGGCAACACGCTCACGGCCTGCCTACAGGATCTCAGCTTCCTGCTGTTCGCCCTGGCCGTCATGGTGACCATCTTCGCCACCGTGATGTACTACTGCGACAAGGGGCACCCGGACTCCAACTTCCACAGCATCCCGCACGGCATCTGGTTCATCGTGGTGACGATGACCACGGTGGGGTACGGCGACACCGTGCCGGAGACGCTGGCGGGCAAGCTGGTGACGACGGTCTGCTGCCTCAGCAGCATCGTCCTCCTCACGTTGCCGGTCACCATCATCGTCTCCAACTTCAGCGCCATCTACGCCATGGAGCTGGAGGCGCTCAAACGCAAGAACTTCGAGCCCGTGATGTCGGAGAAGCCTGAGATCAAAGGGTTCGAGCGGCAGCACGAGCACCTGCTGGAGTGTCTACAGAGCACGACGGATAGGAGGTTTAAGAGATTAAAGTCGACCGAGACTTTGGGGGATTACCAGAACAGGATTGGGTCCACCTCCACAGACGATGGCAGCTCAGACTGGCAGGACATGAGTCCAGACTTTACAACAAATCAAGACACCTACGTCTTTTTACCGCAGTAAGCCATAGGGTACAGCCTCTACCAGGCTTCTCAGATTGCTGGGGAAATAGTAGAAATTGGCCAAATAGACTGAATAGAGAAGTTTCAACAGTGTACAAATTTCTAGTATTTTTCCAGCAATCTTAGGAGCCTGGTAGAGGCTACATAGCATAGGTTACACATTTCTCTTAGCAGTACGCTCATTTTTAGATTAAGACATGCAATCAGCTATGTCTCGAGAAACAAAGGAACTGATATCTCAATGTCATTTTGATCAAGATCTAGTCTCTTTTCCAACTCTTCAATATCTGGGTTGCTAGATGTATTATTGATTTACCATTTGACCTAATTCGATTATTTCCTACCAGATAATGCATCACACATATCTATAGATAGCAGAGACTTTTTGTTCCTCTGCGTTGACTACAAAATTACATTGATATTCTGTATTTGTCGATGAAGGTTAGACATCCAGGTAATACGATACGCCAAAAAGCAGTTACTCAAGCAATTGGATATGATTTTGGAATGCTACACTGGATATGATTTTCCAAAATCATATCCAGTTGATTGAGTAACTGCTTTTTGGCGGATATTCTGTATTCATTCTATATTTTTGCATCCAACTTGATTCGTCACATATTGTTCATTTCGTATTACATGGTATAAGATAATTCCCGACAAATGTCTTAGCAATAAGGACGAGTGTAATACGTTCGAAACGAGAGATTTATTGCTACTGAATGAGAATAAAACGGCGTAGTGTAAAACTAGAACGTGCATGTATGAAAGCTATTGTTTCAACCGTTAATCTAAAATAATACGGGTATCCAAACACAATAATTGTTTAGGTTTCCATTGAGATCGGCGCGGTGACTGTTGTGGGGGGTTCTCTTGCTTGTAGCCTTTTGCATTGTACACGTATGGGATACTTTTGATGTCCAAGGGTTAGGTGTAACAAGTCTATCGGTGTAACGTAGCCAGCTGCCGCCGCGCCGCGTGCCTGAGAAGCTGGTGTGTTATGCCGAAAGGCGGTTATACCGGCTATACAGATACAGATACAGACACTGCAGAAGACTATAGGTCAAAGAACCGCTGCAAGAGTCGCCACGACTATCGTTCTAAGATTGTCCCAACCAGCCAGTATACGGTAGCTTTAGTTGATAAAATGCCCTCCTCTCTTTTGATACTCCAACCTTGGTAAACCTCAGACTACACTGTACATATGAAAATCATAGTATATCGCAGGGAACCGCAATAAAATTATCTTTTGACCTCTAATACGTGCCCCCTGTGTGTTTGTCTTAAATATTAACGCAATATTTATTGGTGGAATTTACACCTTCGTCCTTTCTCTACATATTCTCACTTTCAACGTTCTTTTCAACTTTATTTTATACACAGGATTTGTTAAGTGAATCCATATTGCTTGGTACACCAACTTTTCACTTTTCACTGTTGTAATTATCATTTCATTTCTGTTGTTATCGCTCTTGCTTCTTATCATTTTATGACCAGACGATTCCCATTAGCTCATCGTGTCCATTTTTCAATGCTTGTTAAGTATACATGTATTTGAATGCAATCAAATAGAGAAATAGACAATTTCTGTTGTTATCGCTCTTCCTTCTTATACTTTTATGACCAGACGATTCTCATTAGCACATTGTGTGCCTTTTTTCCAATGCAAGTTGAATACATGTAAATACAATGAAATAGATAAACTAGATTTGTGTCAGGCTGTGTGAACAAAAAGATGCTGGTGATCTGCACCTTCCTTTTGTAATTATTCGTTCATTTCTCTTGTTATTGCTCTTGCTTCTTATCATCTAATGACCAGACGATTCTCATTAGCCCATCGTGTACATTTTCCAATGCTTGTTGCATATACATGTATTTGAATAGAATCAAATAGAGAAATAGACAATTTCTGTTGTTATTGCTCTTCCTTCTTATAATTTTATGACTAGACGATTTCCATTAGCCCATCGTGTGCTTTTTTTCCAATGCTTGTTGAATATATATGTATTTGAATACAATGAAATAGAGAATTTCTGTTGTTATCGCTCTTCCTTCTTATGATTTTATGACCAAACGTTTCTCATTAGCCCATCGAGTCCATTTTCCAATGCTTGTTGAATATACATACTGTTGTTATTGCTCTTGCTTCTTATAATTTTATGACCAGACGATTCTCATTAGCACATTGTGTGTTTTGTTCCAATGCTCATTGAATATATATGCGAATACAATGAAATAGATAAACTAGATGTGTGTCAGGTTGTGTGAAGAAGAAAGATGCTGGTGATCTGCACGTTACTTTTGTAATTATTCGTTCATTTCTGTTGTTATTGCCCTTGCTTCTTATCATTTTATGACCAGACGATTTCATTTTTTTCCAATGCTCGTTGAATATATGTGAATACAATGAAATAGATAAACGAGATCTGTGTCAGGTTAGGTGAAGAAGAAAGATGCCGGTGATTGGTGTCATTCCGGCAGGTTCGATCAGCCGGTGGAGGCGGGTAACCCCGTGAACCTGGTAACATCCGTCATGACCGGCGGGGCACCTCGGTAGCTGGTAGCCTCCATAGAATGCTACAAACTGGGGGTTTGGGGGGTCTTCAGGGTCTTTGGGAGCTTTTATGTGCTATTTTCTGATTGGCATAGAGACAACATAGCCGGCCTGGTTGAATTACCCCCGTTTTTTTTTAGAACTGGGCTGATCCAGAAAACAGCCGAAGACCACCAAACCCCCTGTTCTATAAGCCTGCTACGGAGGCTTGGCTGCCGGGCCGGGCGTGCCTCATCTCCAAGCAGATCCTAAAACGAAACGTTTCCAGCTGTAATTCCTTTGATTAATGAGCAATCATTAGTACTTCTGTTTACATGATACTGTATGGGGAGGGAGTTTTTCTTTTTTCTTCACATGTATCTATTTCCATTTTTAAGTTAAGTATTAAGTCGGCTGTTAGAATAAGTGTATAACTTGAGTGTAGTCCCACTTTGTCCTTGTCTTTGTATTGTTTCTTCAATAATAAAAAAGCAGATCCTAAGGTGGCAGAAAGACCACTCTCCAAGCAGAGTTTTTTTTAGCAGTACAGCAGGACACATGCATTGGTTGAGGTTGATGGAGAAATATCGTTATCTTTTTATATATGA
>NW_017802380.1:390759-436807 GCF_001625305.1 Branchiostoma belcheri | reverse complement strand
CTACCCCCACTAACCTCTGCCGCAATTGGACCCTCTCTGGCCAATGTATACTTCCTGGCCAATTTGATACTGTCTTTTCGTAATCTTCAAGCAGATCCTAGGGTGGCAAAAAGACAGTATAAAATTGGCGCCAGACAGTATCCATTGGCCAGAGAGGGTCCAATTGGCCACCCAAGGGTGGGGGAAGCGACAAAAAAACGGACCATATATATAAAAAGGTAACGATCATAGCCCATGAACCTCAACCAATGCATGTGTCCTGCTATGCTTTCCTTCTCTTCTGGGATGGGAGGTTTCACTCATGCTATCCATAGTTTTTCAAACGTCTTGTAAACGCCTTATTTTTCCATTGCAAAAGTGGCTGCGGGAATATAAGTTGTACCTAACTTGAGTTCGCAGTCGCTTAGTCCATGTCCTTTTATTTGTATTCATCACTGTGCTTCTGAATAAAAAAAAACTCTGCTTGGTGAGTACGGGGCAGCGCGGTTCCCGGGCGTGCCGGCTCGCTGGTACATGTGGGCCCCGTACGGACGACACCACGGGCCTCATGGGTTATTCCTCTAATAGAACGACTCATCCAACGTGCATCGACCCAGACGGCATCGGTTTTTTTTTAAGATTTCTTCCTTCCTTCTTGAAATCATCCGAAGAAGCTTGTGTGTACGTCTCAAGATCTTTAGATGTTTTCCTTAAGTTAATGAGTTACCTCAGAATTTGCGACAATCATGAAACGAGTGTGACTTGATCTGTATGTAAAAGACCGTTTTATAACATACGAATCAGAAATACGTGTTGAAAGTAGAGATCTTGTTTGTTCCATGGTCTTATCGACATATTTTCCCGTAATCTTGACGAATTAGGACGATGTAGGTTTTGTCGATAATTCCGCAGATTTGCTCGCATACCCCTGGGACTCCACCGGAAGAGAGAAAATCGGGAAACACTGGGGGAGACAAGATAAGATAGAGGGTTTTTCTGCATCATGGCCCATAAGTTCCGTAAGACTGTCGATAGGAACGCAGGCAGGGGTTAGTTGGTAACCACTACCTCCCATTCCCATGTGCCTTTTTATCACAGACGCTGTCAATATGTCCGGAACTCCCTTGTGATTATCTGCCAGGATGCCAACTTCTTCCATAGCTGCTGCCAACCGCATAAATATTCCAAACGTTTATTCTAACGGCGTTTGTTCAAACGAGTCGATATGGCACATAGCGATATGGCGCTATGGTATCGAGTGGAATATAATGCCACCAAGTACAGAGTAGAGGCACCCTTGCTAGATGGCTTTAAGCAACGCTTTCAGTTAGATGTGCAAAGGTTAGATGTGGCAGGTCGTTCGGTGTAATATAACGAGCTTCTGCCGTGGCGCGTGCCTGCGAAGCTGGTGTGTTTCGCCAAAGGGCGGTTATACCAGCTATACTGATACAGATGCTGGTGTGTTACACTGAAGGGTGGTTCTACCGGCTATACAGATACAGAAGCTGGTGTGTTACGCCGAAGGGTGGTTATACCAGCTATACAGATACAGAAGCTGGTGTGTTACGGAGAAGGGCGGTTATACTGGCTAGGAAGTTCAAGATACAGATACTGACTCTGATGTGTTGCGCTCAAGGGCAGTTATACCGGCAATACAGATATAGGAGCTATACATATACTCCTACATATACTACTATAAGTAGGGCAAGTACAATATTTGGCTTTGATTTAGCCCGTTGTTTGGAAAGATAACTTGATTTCTTTTCTCCAGATACTTGGCGTGTCCTCTTGTACGGTACTCTGGGTACCCGATTGGCGTTTTTAAATGGGCCTCTTTCAAGAGGTGGCACCTTAGTCGATATATCATTATGGAGCTGTCAGATAGGAATAGATTTTCAATGTTATTGTGTTGTCACCGCATGTACTACGAACAAATCCTGTTCGTGTAAGCACAATGTTTGGAGTGGCTCCGAGGACGAATTTACATGTAAGATTATAATGTTTAACACGGAAGGACACACCGGGTTTATCTGACCAAGTGCTGATCGGTGTCCAATCATTCCGCGCCACTTCTCTGCGACAGCTTTTCAATTTCGGCGGTCCGCGTGATAAATGTTTTTTTGGTTGTCTGCATGGCAATAAGTTTGTACATCTTCAATTATATATTTCGGGCGCTGTTCGTGGGAGGACGGGTGGCTTATGACGGATTACGGAGTGATGCTGCCGAAATTGGGCCGAATTAGAGATGAATAGAATATAAAATAGCGAAGGGCCGGCCGGCTGCTCCGGGCTCGTTTCTGCTCTTCGGTTTGATTTATGTTCAAGTTCTTTTTATTAAAAAAAGGGAATATAGTGAGACGCCCAGGCTGCTGTAAACTGTAGTGTAGAGTACGCATTGATTCATGCACTGGCAGCAGGTACGTTGTTGTAGTGCTATGATTTGTTATAGGAAAAACCCTGACCATCAAATTTATCTAGCGCCAAACCCATCACCGTTGGAACAGGCATAGATACAGTAAAGGTATCTTGTCAACCCGCCTTTTTACTCTCTCTGTTACTGTTAACAGCCGGATATCTTTCGATTATTCCGTGTTGGAAGGAAGTGACTTACGATCAATTTTTGCCTAATCTACCAAAAGCGTCCTATCGCGATTCCCATCGATAGTTTCATCGTGGACATGGACGGGGAATTTCCTCTGGTCCCTTGCTGCCAGTAGGCAGCAGTATCAACAGGGGCCGCATGGGGGCATTCGTGTTCTATTGGCACGCCGCAGATTCCGAAAGCGTATCCGAGTGGCGGTCAGTCTGTTTACACGGAATACGCAAGAAGATCAGTGGAATGTACCGAAATACAGTATAATTTGATGAGTAAACTAAGATAATGTACACATGGCCCAGGGAAGAAGACAACGCCAGAAAATACCTCTCTCCCCCTACCCATCTCCCCTTGTCTTTTCTGTACGTAGAAACATCAGGTAGATTAGCTACAAACAATACATTTTTAATACATTTTAAATCTTTTTTTATGTTGTTGTATCTGTGTAGCCTTCTAGCATGATTTTGAAAAACTAAAAGTTTGAAAACTCATAAATGTTTCTTTAAGCTCCAGCCATTAACTGCTCCATATCGAGAGCTGTTCCCGGAGTGTGCGGAAGGATAAGGTTAGTACTTACCTGCTGTGAGGTTGGTGTTGAGATATCACAGACCAGGAGCGCGGCGATACGGCCGAACACGCCCCAGGCACGACCTCTGAAGGGACACCTCATACGTCTCATAGCCTCCAGTGTTTGTAGTGGGATCAACGATACAACGTTTGGGGACATTCGGTTTATTTGGGCGAAAATGCAGCGAAAACTGCACCTTGGGCGTATTCTTCCTCTAAACTGGTGTGAACGCATTCTTTGCGATGGCACGATGTGAATGACCGAGCGTTCTTGGGATAGTTGTGCATGAAATATTCTTTTTTTATTTCTGTATATTTACGGCGTCTCTACGGTCGAAGCTTTTCAATAACCCATCCCTACATTTTCATATGAGCGGTACTAGTTACACGAAAAGTGTTCTCTTAAAATCTTAACTCCATAGCTAGTTATGCAGACGAAAATGAAGACACGGGTGAGCAGAATACACCGTACACAAGAAGTGTTTTATTGTTCTTTTTATTGTTCTACGGTCACTACGATTGGGCTGTACCTTCGCTTCAAACACAATTCAAGGCTAAATCTAGCACTATCTTCAAATGTAAACTACTGTATCCTTATAAGTACAGCTAGCACAATTCAGACTCTGTTTTTCGCTTCAGACTCTTCTTTTCTTTGGGCTCTGAAGAGAAAGCTTTGTACAGAACAGAAAAAAACAACGGCGTTTCTCTTCTCAGCGTTTTCCGACAGCAGCTTCAGTGACAGCGTCCGAAACATCAGGTTCGGTACACTGGATTTCAGAGACCTTGTGCTACACTTCTATTACTTTATTGCTCCTAGCTGTCGGCGGGAAAACACAAACAAAACAATTACCGTGCCCACTGTGGCGGCACCAAAGGTTCACCCCCCTCTCTCTTGTACAGGATCCACGCGTTAGACTTCGCCCTGACGGCGAACCCTCCATGTTTGTCCATGAAACGTTTGATCCTGGAAGCTCCCTGGTCGTAGTGGTCACTGTTGCTGTCCTCGTCACCTCCGTAGTTGTTGTCCTTGTCATTGTTGTTGTTGTCGCTCCTTCGTTTGTACAGGACCCAGGCGTTCTTGTTGCCGAAGGGAGCTCGGATCCTTGCGGACAGATCCGCCGAGCGGCTGGTGACCACCTCGTCCCGCGGAAGCTCCGCCTCTCCCCCGCTCGCCTCTCTCCGGGACGTACCGTCAGACACGTGCCGCGGCTCCGGTCTGCCGTCCTCATGCCATCTGGAGGGATAAAGATTCAATTCTCATTCAATTTTTTCTTCATCCCTCAACATAGCATCGGAACCTAGAGGTCCCGGGTTCGAGTCCTGACATGCCATCGATCTTGTGCCCTTGAGAAAGGCACTTTACACGACTTTCCTCACTTCGCTCAGGTGGAAATGAGTATTATATTGTCCCCTGTGTTGGTGGCGACATTAAAATAAGTTGAAAAAACTTGAGTGTGCCATCACCACGCCTTGTGATTACATGTTGGAATATTAAAAAAAAACATAGCAGACGCATGAAAGCGGTACGCTGAATGGCGTAGATGTTAATAATCATTACAGTTTCTTTTTAAGTCTAACGGGTTCACAGAGTTCACTGACGAAGAAACAACAAAAAAAGACGTCCTCTGGATTTGAAGACGGACTTACGTAAAAACGCCTGTCTTTGATCAGGCCATGTTGATTTGATTATATGGATGACATCCGCGCGCGCATCAATTTTCGGCCGTTTACCAAAAAAAAGTTTTCAACCATGCTGTAAATCGTACAAAACAGTTGTAAAATGAGCAAATATATACTGTAAGTTGCACAAAAAATATTGGAAAATAATAACAATGTCGTAGAATGACGAAAATGTAAAGAAATGAATTTGAGGAGTAGATTATTCGCCATACCATACCCTGTGTCATTTGTTCAACCTTCATGAAGACGTAGATTTCATAATGAAAGCAACTTTTCTTTTTTGCAAAACTTTTTTTTTATTCGCACGCTCGCATCAGTTTTGGGGTTCCCAGAGGATGTCATCCATATAATCAAATCAACATGGCCTCAGCAAAAAGTAGCAAGGGCTATATCATAGGACCTGTGGCCATGTCGGCGACAGCAGGAGGGATGACATGACTGACGCAAGTGTCAATTTGGAAACCAATTTCTCCCATCACGTTGCCGTAACGACGTCTCTTTCAAATGAAAAACACAACATACATAGCCCGGAGGAACGCTTATGCCATTAAGGCTAAATCGAAATGAACTTTTATAACCGCAAATACAAGGTCCCTAGTTTTTGATATCTAAATAGCAAAGGAAGATTGGTTTTCTTTGTGCAACTAGATAAACCATAAGCTACATCTGTTCTTACACTTACAGCTGTCGTAAGAAGCGAGCAGAAGTTGAATCTGTACATAGTACTACATTTGCTCATGTAGAGGATGTTAATGTAACTGTAGCTAGAACTGCTTTATCACCAAGGTCCGCACTTAGCTTGTAAGATCCTAAACGCACAATTAAGATGCCCATTCATTTTAAAGGCATCCAATGCGATTTCAGAGCAGCAAAACTGGAAATATTCTGAATAAAGAAATCTTTATGATATTGACAAATACTGCTTCATATTAGCACATTTCGATCATTACTTTGGGTACTTAAAACTGGAGAAACAAGCCCCAAGATGAGTCCTTTATTTTATAGGAGGTACCCTAAAATCAGCCAAGGGCCCTTCCAGTAACCATTTTCCGTCGGAATTTTGGGTATTTTACTCCATGATGGTAAATATACATTGGGATAGTGTTGTTCCACCTCAGTATGTAGATAAGTGACTAGAATATTGACTTTGACAAATCGGGGTTCCAAACCCTAAAAACTGCATTGGATGCCTTTAAAAAACTGTTGCCTCCCCACCTTGTGTAGTCTGCCTGTCGCAGTTTCCCGTCCAGTACACCGCTCCAGTCCGCGGCCTGATGATGGCCGCCTTCTCTCTTGTCTGCCGCGTGCGACGTCACGTACTCAGCCGGCACACCTCTGGTGTAGGGCGGACTGGGCTCCCAATTCGTCACGTCTTTTGCAAACAGACAGAATAAAGTTTAGTCAATTTTATCAAACACAACACCCATAGTTAGAATTAAAGGTAAGGTGGGTTCGTGTGGCGTAACGGCAGAGTGTTCGACTCTGGTGTAGGGCGTCCGGCCAGGCGGACTGGGCTCCCAATTCGTCACGTCTTTGGAAACACAACAGAGTAGATTCTAGTCAATTTTATCAAACACAACATCCATATGTAGAATTAAAGGTAAGGTGGGGTCGTGTGGCATAACGGCAGAGTGCTCGACTCGGAACCAAGGGGTCCCGAGTTCGAGTCCTGACATGCCACCGATCTTGTGCACTTGGGAAAGGCACTTTACACGACTTTCCTTACTTCGCTCAGGTGAAAATGAGTATTGTATTGTCCCCTGTGTTGGTGGCGACATTGATATAAGTTGGAAAAACTTGTGCCGGCACCACGTCTTGTGATTAGATGTTGGAATATAAAAAAATAGATTTTAGTCAATTTTGTCAAGCACAAGATTTATAGATACAGATAACGGTAAAAGGTAATGGCAGTCCCATAGCCTTGTTGAGGCCGTAAGAGCAGTGGGTTGTTGATCCACTGTGTCTAAAGAGCCCATTCCTCTCCTTCCACCGTCGAAACAGCCATACGTCAGTTTTTAGTCAATTCTATTACGCACAGCACGCGGATTTAGCCACTTCGCTCTCTTACTCTTTTGTCATCCTCAATTGAGGTGAAGCATGATACTTTTTCGTTAGCTACCAGTACAATGCGGCTTCGCTACAGCTCGTCTCAGTATTCAGCCAAACACCGGGTCACACTACTCTTCTCGATATCAAAAGTGTGCTGGGTTCTTTTACGTACAAAAGTTTGACGCTATTACAATTAAGGGGCTGCCGGCTTTACGTCCCCATCCGAAAAGACGATGCGACTCGTTTCCAGTCATGTCTAGACCCAGATTTAGCAACGGCATAATGTCGAAGATGGAAAAAGTTAAGATGTGAAGTTGAATCTCAAGTTTGTACTTACGTATGTCCCCGGCCGCACAGCTGTCCACAGACAGGCCTCCCAGAGACATGATCAGTACCCAGCACATGGCAGCGGCCTGGAGAGGGCAGAACAACGGGAGAAACATGTCGTAAAAGGCTTTCTTAAACCTGGCGAGACCCGTGTGTGTACAAACGGTTCTCAAGTTTTCCGGTACTCAATGCTCTAGGTGAGATTGAGTTGGAGATCTATGTACGCGTCTTCTGGTACTTAATTGCTTTAAGTGTGATTGGGTTCGTGTGCTACATGCCCTGCAGCACGTCTGCACAGTATGATCCACCTGGCGTGACGTCAGATGTCGTATGATGACGTCAGAGGACGTATGATGACGTCAGAGGTCGTATGATGACGTCAGAGCACGACCTTCAATTTCGTTGGTACTAAAATAATAATAATTGTACGCAAACGGTTATCAAAGAAAGCAAAACGGAAACCGACGCCACACGCTACATGAGCTATGGCGCCAGTTTCTTCTTTAATGTTTCATGCACGACAACATCTATATTAAACAAGAGAACGAGAAATACCCATGCCTTCAAGTACCAGAGTTATCAACCAAGGATTGAGGTGTTCAAGAATTCATTATTTCCTAGAACTATCGCAGAGTGGAACTCGCTATCACCAAGTACAGTAGGGGAATTGTCATTAGATAGCTTTAAACAATGTCTAGAGTTAGATGTTCAAGGGTTGGGTGTAACAAGTCGATCAGTGTAATGTAGCCAGCTGCCGCCGCGCCGCGTTCCTGCGAAGCTGGTGTGTTACGCCGAGGGGCGGTTATATCAGCTATGCAGATACAGATATCATTTTATTGTTGTAACGTCTTTCTAGTGCATTGTACATTGTACATCCCTGCATTAATATCCCTCCGGGAATGAACGTGCAATAATTAAAGATTCATTATTTGCCTAAGCTATTCATAGAACCAGACGCTAGAGTATGTAGGTCCCTACTACATGATATCTGCGATGAGGACAGGGACTTATTCTACCCACCGCGCCATCCCTCCGCATCGAAAACACTTCAAGTATGACGGAACTATCATCTCCCAATCTCCATTTATATCCACTACAAGGATCGTTCAGCAGACCCTGCAGTGTTTAACCATTGATCTGATAGGCTACTCTCCAAGCAGAGGTTGTGGGGAATGATCGTTAGGTTTTTATATATGGCCCTTTTTTGTCGGTACCCCCACCAACCCGTCGGTGGCCGGCGACCTTCTCTGGCTAATGGATACTGCCTGGCCAATGCATTTGATACTGTCTTTTTGCCACCGAAAGGGGTCTGCTTGGAGATTACTGATAAGCCCCCTTCTATCGAACTGTTGCAACAGAGCAAGATACCCTAAGCTGACATGGGGAAGTTTCCATACAGGGTGAATGGATATGTATCAGATTCAGATTCAGCGTTATCTGTCTTGGCTTCGCGTGTCGACATTATATAAAACCTGCACATGGAGTGCGCCAACATTTGCACAAAGAGGAATTCGGAAATCCATAAACCACATATTGAACATATTGATTGCAGTATCAAAAATTTACACGGTATTTATAGAACAGTACAATACAATAAATGGGGACATTAGCTGTATTTACGGTAGAGCTGTTTTAATGATTTCGGACTAAAGGAGAGTTCATGATCATGTCTTTTAGTTTTACTTCTCTGCCCGGTAGCGACCTTTTCTTCGAAAACTGTAGCAATATAGTCCTGATGTGGGACAATGAACTAACTCAATGGATAACTACTGTCCTGAATAATAAAGTTCTGAGAGTTGCTGTATCATATCTCTATCTCCATAACCCGTTGCAAGTATATATCGTTCAGTAAGGCCCCCACCCCACCATTTATTTGCAAAGCTTCTTCCAATTTTGCCTATTGAGCCCGATCAGTAAGGCCACGGCGCCCCGCGTCTGGTATAAAGAAAGTTCCGAAAAATAAAGTTCTCAGAGTTGCTGTATCATATCTCCGTCTCCATACATAACCCGTTACAAATATTGTTCATCAACAAGTCCCATCATTTATTTCATACGTTTCTTTATCGAGCTGATAGAATAATCTCCAAGCAGATCCTTTTTTCGGTGGCAAAAAGACAGTATCAAATTGGCCAGGCAGTATCCATTAGCCAGAGAAGGTCGCCCGGCGGCCACCGACGGTTGGTGGGGGTAGCGACAAAAAGGGCCATATATAATGCTGAGGTCACATTTCCAAACCGGGGCCCGCCGGACAATCGTATGGAACGAAAAATATTGTATTAACGACAACAAAGCACAAAAACGATGAAAAACATTAATAATTGAACTATTTGCATATATTCTTGATAAAATTTGTTGACTTTTCGTTAATCGGAAGAGCCCGGTCGGGCCCCGGCTTGGAAATGTGACCTCAGCATAAAAAGCTAATGGTAATTCCCCTACAACCTCTACTTGGAAAGTACTGATAGAAGTCTTCCCATGTGAACAGGATCACACAGGGCAGGGCGCCCCGCATCTAGCTCCGACGCGGAGTCACCTAAACTTAAATCACAGTCTAGACAAATGTCTTGCCGTTACAGGTGTGCATTACGGCCACTTAAGGGCGAATAAACCTGGTCTAACCACAGACACAGGACGCGCCTGCTGAGAGAGATTTATCAGCCTTCCGCTGCCCTAACAATTAGAGAGATTAACCCTGACCCTAATCCCATATAGGGTAAGTACCGTCAGGTCTTTAAGTTTCAAGTGGTATCAATCTAGCTCCTTAAGATCGGGACCCAATACATCGTCTTAAACCTACCACGGATTCTTTAAAGCTACCACTGTATTCCTTGTGTGAACTGGTCATGAAGATCTAAATCGTGTTGTTTAAACGATCATAAAAGGAGATTTGGAAGATAAAAGATTGCGTGATTTGAATTCAATTTCTGACAAGTGTTTCCCACCAACCTACAATCTACAGGCTTTCAAATCAAACGTTCACCGCCATCTCTTGACATAGCCATGTTCTCTCATCTTTCTAGTTCAATGCCGAGAAGTGGTCGTATAGGCCTTGCATTGAACCACTCCGTTAAAAAAAATTGAATTGGAAAGCAGAATGCCTGGTCAATAGGCAGGCCCCCTGCTTCCGGTTTGGTTTCTATGGCGGGAACGTCTTTTTTTATTTCGATTTATCTATTTTCACATTCGCTACACAATAGTGAGGCGGGTGTCAGAATGCGGTGGCTATTAGTCGTTAATATGGTATGTGACCCAGAACCTTCGTTTTACGCCGCTAAATTTTGCAGGCTTGGCAGGTGAGCAACAATTCGCCCTCTTAATAGAACTACACAAACCATGTATTATTAGCTCCGTACGTTCAAAAACCATGATGAGAATTTGCCACCTCAGGTGGTACCGATATCTCTTCTGGCCCATGGACTAATACATCTACAACTGCCTCAACAAGCGAGAGAAGTTTAACCTGTAAATAGTAATTCACATTAATATGTATAGTTTTAGTAAGATACTAATGTAATCTTTACCTCTGCTTTACACATGACCTAGTACCTGTACTTAGCCAGTAAGAGCAAAAACCTACGATAAAGGTCTTTCATTCATTCATTGATCCATTCATTCATTCATTCATTCATTCATTCATTCATTGATCCATCCATCCATTCATTCATTCATTCATTCATTCATTGATCCATCCATCCATCCATTCATTCATTGATTCATCCACTCATTTATCCATTCATCCATCTATTCATCCATTCATCCATCTATTCATTCATTCATTCAATCATCCATTCATTCATCCATCCATCCATTCATCATTCATCCATCTATTCATTCAGTCATTCAATCAATCAATAATTCATTCATTCATTCATTCTTAACGGTGTATATAGGTTCGGAGAGACCTTGGCTCAGCGCCCTGTTTTTCCTGCTCCCTGTTTCACTCGCCCTCCTGTTCCACGGTTAACGAAAGCAAACGGACCTACAGAGACCAATTACCGACCCCTCATCTACTCCGAGCCGCGAGAACTCACAAGTCCGAACCCGGCTAACGAATAACAAGTCTTCTGAGGATTAGGAATGTAGGAGATGCCTGATCGCTCAAGTGGCAACTCTGAAAGATTGGGTTTGAAGTTTTGGCCGAGATTTCTGGTTTATAGAACGAGAACTCGGTTTTTCATGAAGAGTAATTTTACTGGACACTATCAGTACACGGGTCAACAAGGCAGTCGAAACTGGTAGTATATGACCCACAAATACAGACGTTATACAAACATAAAAAATAAAGAAATGTAACTGTAATTCTGAAATTCTAAGCGTACTGTTCAATCACTCCGGCAATGTGAATAATTTGATTAACCTAGACATCGTCGCCTTTGTTCCCGAGGTTCCCATATGGCCATACTCAGTCCCTATGTTTCATTTTTAGGGAGCTAGTATTGGAGCCCACGACACGATGCAACCACTGCCGAGCAGGCCCCATGACTTCTTATCCCTTGAACAAACAATGGACTTAAACTTGGACTTTGAAATTATCTTGTATGTTGATTTTAGGCTCAAATTTGATTTGTAATATTTAGAACTGAGACATCCTGTTGTATGCGCAGTTATGTCATAGTCTTATATGACGGAGTAACAGTAAGTATTGGAGCCCAGCAAACCAGTAGGATGGCCCATGGTGCAACCGTCGTTCTATTGAAGATGATGCTTATAACTTAAAACAGGTGTGTCGAGCAGCTAAAGCAGAGGTGTAGAACTTGTACCTATCGGCCACGGTACTAATAACCCAACAAGACATAGATACTAGTGATTATAGCCTGGTTTCGTTCTCAGCCTGTGTTGCAGACAGTTGTACTGAAAAAAAACATGAGCCAGATTTTCTTGTGTAGCTGTACTGTTTGCTCATTTGTAAATCCGGTGTTACATATGACTGTTGTTGATATGTTTTTCATCTTTGTGGCTACAATTCCGAAAAACAATATTCACCTAATCAGTCTGAAAGTTGATGGTAAAACAAATTGCCAATGACATAATGGTGACTCGTCTAATCGATGTTATAATGGAAGTAATGGTTCAAGACAAACAAACGTGTAAATGTAAGTGTAAATGTCTCTCGGATGGAATCAGGAGTATCACAGCCAATTATGTATCTAGTTTGTTTTCTGTACTTTATCAGTTTGTTCTGTTTTTTATCATTACGACTCCATGATTGAACCTAAGTTAGTTAATACCTATTCTTATATTATGTATGTGCAGGGAGCGTTGAAAAGCGCCAACATTGGCGATATGCTAACCCTGTGTGAATAAATAAAATGAAATGAAAATAAGATGACCAAGGAACAGCTAGCATGTCGGCCAGACAGAAAGGTTTACGTGCTTCTCACCATGCAGCAAACCCCGCAGTACATGTACCAAGAAACTCGTTTTCATGCAGACCTACCCTTCATGAACCTATTGGACACCCTAGACCTTCTCTAATTCCTGAAGTTTCAAACGTTCTCCGACATTTTAACATCAATGGTAGATGTAGTTGAACACACGCCACTACCAGTGGACTAGCTCCCTTCTGAAGTGATTGCAAGACTGCGTGGCCCAAGGGCTATAGAACCGGAGATGGGCGCCGCCCTACGGAAGGACTTTAACTTTGACTCGCTTTCAGATTTGGGTTAAGTGAAGTTGAAAACACTTCTTCCCAATGCCGAAGCCCGTAATTCTTTGTAATACAGTTGTCAGACACGTTACGGAAATGCTGTGAAGTGGCTTGGGGCGAGGGAAACTGAAAAACTTTGGCAGAATGGTAGTCAATATACCATGACCAGTACCCGGGGAGTAGTCCCCCCGTGGGTCCACACAGCCAGGAATTCTCTTCACAGCGTTAGACTGTGCGCGGCGCCACTGGTCTTTACTTTCTAACGCTGCAGTCGGCCAGGCATAGAAGAAGTTAACAGGCATGTCCTTTCAGAGTAGATTCTTTTCTTCACAGTTTCTACCCAACGCTGAAGGCGTGATTTAGCGGGTGACGCGCAGGGAAGTGGCTTCGTTCTTTACGGCGAGAGAAAGGCTTACACCAGGGCGGACTCCTCTTCTTTTCGTGATGGTCTCCCTCAATCATCCAGTGTCATTTCCACCGTGCGGAAGAGCACAACTCGCTCCGGGCCAGGTATAATTGGGTCCAGTGGTGCTGGCGTGTTTCGCGGTGATACTCTCATCTGAATGCCGGCTTAGGGTGTTAGAACACACAGACCTTCCAATGATGAATTGTTTTCCAACTTTTGATGTGGAAAAATGTAACAAATCGTACCTAATTCAGGGGGATGTGCTTCTCGCTCCCCCCCCCCCCCTGCTGTAAAAGAATGGGAAATAAAATATGAATGAATGAACCTATTGGACACCCCAGGCCTTCTCAACATTCTTACGTTTCAAACGTCTTTCAACATTTCAACATTTACGCAAGAAGAGTCCTCTACACAAGAATCATTTGAACCAGTAATTTGTTTCTTGTGACCCATAAGAATTCGGGTGGGCAAAACTCTAGTACCATGTACTCTAGTAACCCTTGTATTCCCCTGAAACATTTAAAGTAATGTAGTTTCTACAACTGTGGTGGCGAGTCAGAATCACGGTTGGCACACTGTACGGGACACGGTTAGACAAAGATAATTTGGTGTTTCATCACAGACAAAGACGATAACTTGGTCCTACATCACTAGTTTCACCACTGCTATATTCTCAGTCCCCATGTCGACACCTGCTATTCTTGAAGCGTGCACATACTACATGTATTAGGCTCAACCCTGTAGCTCTGTCAAAAAAGTAACACACGTAATAGAAAATAAAAAGACCAGGTGAGTACTGCAGTGGACACTTTGCTGTGCGAAGGGTGAACAAACGTACAGAATATCCGGTCGGCTTACTTTTTAGACGAACACATTAACATTAAGTTATCATATCGATTAATTTTCTCGGCATTTCAAATGTACTTTAAAGTCTGTTTCTCGGTATTAAACAACTTTTTCATTTCCTTTCTCCAGGAGAAAAACATTTAACGTTCTGTCTACACGAGCCGCTACGTTTAACTCTTTCTGCCATCGCGCAAACGTTTGGTCCAAAGACCAGACGACATCAAAGCAATGATTCCAATCACCATCCGCAATCAGCTGCTGTAGAAAGTAATTGAAAATCGGGCGTTGAAAGACATCGCCGTTGGGCGTTCTTTTGCTGGTCCTCCTACAACCAGGGGCCCAGGTTTGTACCCGCCAAGGTTTTGTTTCGTTTTGTTCGGCAATCTTAGTTGTAGTAGACCATACAAAAGTCCCTGTACTTTGGCGAGTCAATAAAGAATCTAAAAATCTAAATATTTCTTCCACTTTATACACTGAATTCAGAAGCTGTTGGTAACCGGTGTGCATGGCGAATTTTCCAAACTTATGCCTCAGAGCAAGGACATTGTACAGATTGTCCTTGCTGAGAGGCAGAGTGGATGCGTACAGCTCTCAGCAGTATGTCCAGACGTCCCCCAAGCAGCAATCTAGGTAATCATAATCAAATAACACTACTGCAAACTGCAGCAAACCTGGGTGTTCTTGGTTAGAATCACACCCGCAACAGTTGCATTACTCTCCAAGCAGAGGTTGTGGGGGAATGATCGTTAGCTTTTTATATATGGCCGTTTTTTTGGTCGCTAATCCCGTCGGTGACCACGGACCTTCTCTGGCTAATGGATACTGCTTGGCCAATTTGATACTGTCTTTTTGCCACCGAAAAAAGGATCTGCTTGGAGATTAAGTCATATAAACACTACTACAAACAGCAAAAAACATTGACAGTCTTGGTTAGAATCATACCCACACCAGTTGCATTACTCTCCAAGCAGAGGTTGTGGGGGAATGATCGTTAGATTTTTATATATGGCCGTTTTTGTCGCTACCCCCACCCGTCGGTGGCCGCGGAGCTTCTCTGGCTAATGGATACTGCTTGGCCAATTTGATACTGTCTTTTTGCCACCAAAAGGGATCTGCTTGGAGATTAAGTCAGATAAAGACAACTGCAAACAGCAGCGAACATGGATGTTCTTGGTTAGAATCATACCCACACCAGTTGCATTACTCTCCAAGCAGAGGTTGTGGGGGAATGATCGTTAGATTTTTATATATGGCCGTTTTTGTCGCTACCCCCACCCGTCGGTGGCCGGCTACCTTCTCTGGCTAATGGATACTGCCTGGCCAATTTGATACTATCTTTTTGGGATTAAGTCAGATAAAGACTACTGCAAACAGCAGCAAACATGGATGTTCTTGATTAGAATCACACCAGCACCAGTTGCATTACTCTCCAAGCAGAGGTTGTGGGGGAATGATCGTTAGCTTTTTATATATGGCCGTTTTTTGTCGCTAATCCCGTCGGTGGCCGCGGAACTTCTCTGGCTAATGGATGCTGCTTGGCCAATTTGATACTTTCTTTTTGCCATCAGGGATCTGATTGGAGATTAAGTCAGATAAACACGGATGGATGTTCTTGGTTACAATCACACCCGCACCAGTTGCACATACACAGGATGTGGCCGAGTCTTTTGGGACGTCGCCGGATGCTTCACCCAAATCGAGTCTGTCTCTTCCACTCCCGGTTCATCATCTATAAATTAACACACTCAGCTCAAAGCAGCGTCTCCTGCTAGCTTCAGTGTGCACACGCGTGTCTGCGCGAGTGTCTGAGTTAATGAACGTTTCTTTGCGCCCTAGCTACGAGGAGAAACACAGCGTTCTTTAAAGAAGTCGCCCACGCTCTATCCGAGTTATCTTTTTCAATCAGTAATATCAGTACTTCTTTTGAATGCACAGCTTCTGTTCTTCTATTATTCAACCGCTTGTAAGCAGCACTCTCTCGGTAATCTCTTTAAACGGCGTAATTCTTGATGACATGTGAAGATTTCTTTTGCCTTGATGATAAATGAAACGCACCGCTTTCCAATCTATCATCAGCTCGCTTACGAAATTAAGAATTTACCGTTCCAACTTGCTTACGTTAGATTCTGAATACGTCTGGCATATTGTCGATGAATGATTGTATTTTCATTGTTGTTTTTTTGCTGTTTTCTTCATTCACATACATTTTTTTAGTATTGGGCTAGTTGCTTATATAACACCTTCTACTCAAAAACATACAACGAGTGTCACAAAATACTTGCATAATTACAAGGTTGGTAAAACCAAGATAAATACAAACATGACAAGTTGGTGATCTATCAATTACGAAAGCTACCCGTACAGTAATTTTCATTGTTGGATTTTAAGTTGCCTTTGGGAACAAACCTTCGAGTCAACGCCAAAAGAAGCACCCTAGAGTGTTCACCTGAATAGATACATGTTCCATGATGCATACTGATCTCCTTCAGTGCCGGGTGCGGCATCAGTGGTGACAGCCGCGCCCCTACCGTCATCAATATTTAACCAATCAATATATCTTCTTTCTTACCGAGCTTTAAGCATAAAATCTTTGCTTCAGCTCTGATAGCTAAACTTAGAGGAGGTTCTGTACTGAAATCGATAGTTCTAGACATTTCCGTAGCCAGAATTTGAACCATAGTCGTTGCAAAGTGACTTGCCGCAGCTTTTCGAGGACTTGAAAAATGTTGCTTTGGTACAGTCGAAGTTCAGCACCAAGGAGAGGACCCGGTCACACGCGTTGTAAAATAGATCGCAAACTGAGAGCGTTATTGGGTTAGACGTGCATATGTCTTGAGAAAATCTTACGACGAACTACGACAAATGCAACCGCGCTGTTAAGAACAAGGAGACTTTGTTTTATTTTGACTAGTTCCACGCACTGTTATGTTTAAGACATGCACAACACACATGTGTCAATGTGTCATTTTTGTGCGAGCACACGATCCAACGCTTCTATTGATTTTGGTAGGGAAGAGAGGTTTTCTCTGAAAATAAAATGTCAATCGCGTTCGCAGATGGATTCATCGTGATATTTGCGCGTTCATCTGAGCCATTTTAATGATTGAGAAGCGGCTATTGCACACGCATCAAAGCTGCTTTTTGTGCCAGGGTACTCCGTAAATGAACAGCATGAGAGCTTCGTGCATGTTGATTTACTCCGTACGCCAGAACTGTCACGATGTTTTTATTTGTCACGGTGTAGAAATTTGGCCATAAATAGGCCACTTCAAGATTTTTTTAACCTTGTCACTGTATTTTTAGATTTCTGTATATTATGTTGTCGTCTTTGTCACGTGCATCTATGTCTATGGGCTCTGTCTGAATTAAACAATGAATAAATAAATAAACATCGATACGATACGAAACTAATCGATATATTATTTATACGTCCACTTGCTAAAATCAATTCACGTACTTTCTTCAGGCAAAATAGTATCGACGTGTTTTATGGAAAGATCGCTGTGTTTTTTTCGTCTGCCTGTGACAACGAAATTGTTGAGGGATAAATTTTGGAATTTATTTCTACAAATTTTGAACAAAAGTGCCTTTCTCAAGGGCACGACATTAAGGCCTGTTTGGGATTCGAACACAAAACCTTTAGATTCTGCGTCAACAACTCTAACCATCAGACCTGCGATAATTACCAACTATTTGATAACTATTATTGCCAGGGCAACATAACATAACAGAGCGGTGCAGTCTCCCCAGTAACCAATTAAGAACCCCGTAATCTGGCGTCGTGCCTGCCACAGCGCCCGGTAACCATGCTGGGAACGTTAAAGGCATCTAGTGCCGACTTCTCAAAGCCGATATTTTAGTCATTTATCTACATACTGAGTTGAAACCACACTATTCCAATGTATACTGACCCTCATGGACCAAAAACACCCGAAATTCGGACGGAAAATGGTTACTGGAAGGACCCTGGGCTGATTTTTTAGGGTGCCGCCCGGAAAATAAAGGACTCATCTTGGGGCTTGTTTCTGCAGTTTTAAATGCCTAAAGTATGAAATGATGATTTAAATGTTCTAATGTGAAGCAGTACAAATGTTTGTGTCAATATCACATAGATTGCCTTACTCAGAATATTTCCAAATTTACTTCCCTGAAATCGCATTGGATGCCTTTAATAACGCCTGGGATTAAAGATGTCACTTCTTTTGCAAACCCCACGCGTGTCTGCGGGTTTTAAGTTCTGGCTTTTAATGTTGGGCTTAAATTTTGCACTGATGACTTATGATTCCTTGTATTGGATCAGAAAAGTTTGAATTTGAATCATTCAAAATAGGGGAAAAAAAAACGTTCCACTGCAGTACCAAGGAAAGACGCCAGGGGGTCCAAAATCTTATCATTTCTTTCTTAGGCCAAGACCTCACCACATACCAAATGGCATAACAGTTAATGTGAATCTTTTTTAATTATGTTACGTGTTATTCAACCACATAGCCATAAGCACTACCGAAAAAAAGAAAACATTCCTGGCAATACCACAGTAACGTATAACCTCCCCTTCATGGCAGATATGAAAAATTCAAAGAACACATATCAGGCATTTGATAAGCCAAGATCCAATTACTTAGAGGGACTCCTGTATTCATCGCACGCTAAACCTTCATAATCTTCCATCGAGCCTTCATCTGACCGTCCCAGAAGGCAGGGCTATCATACATGTACCAGGACAGTGGCGAGCCAACTGTGATTGGCGTTGACTACTTTCAACGTATCGGTCTTTTATCTTAAAGACATCCAACTAGTGCAATATCAGGTCGGCAAAGATGGATTTTCAAAGTCAATTTTCTGGTCATTCAAGTTGAATTAAACCTATCCCATAGCATACTGATATCTGTGAGGCAAACATGCGATATCTCTGACGGAAAACGGTTGTTTGTTTTGTATCGGTTGAGTTCTAGCTATTTATGGGTGTTTTTTTTTAAAGATCTACGATTTTTAGCTTCATCTTGTGCGAGCAAGGGAGCATAAGTACGGACATTTAAAAACTGTTATATACCAGGTGAAGTAACTAACATTGGAATTAATAAACAACAAAATTAATTGCCCAAAAAAATGAAGCGACGCCTCACGTAGCTTGCTTTTGTGTGCGCCAGGGCGGTGGCCGATTTTTTTAATGAAGACAGGTCTTTTTGTAGATTAAAAAAACTGGTTCCGTTTTGACAAAAACTGGGTCACGAATTCCATTATTGCTGATAAAAGTGACCATTTCCGAAGCTTTGAAGGCGATGGAAGCGAAATGTGCCGTTTCACATACCTTTGAATGACAGCTAGAGTCATTTTGCTAATCATTTTGCTAATTATCGGTACAGCTTAAGTGAGCCCTTGTGCCATATGGCTAGCCTCCATAGCATGCCAAAAACTGGGTATTTTGGGGGTCTTCATGGTCTTTGGGAGCTTTTATTTGCTATTTTCTGATTGCATATAGACAACATAGCAGGCCTGGTTGAATTACCCCCGTTTAGAACTGGGCTAATCAGAAAACAGCCGAAGACCACCAAACCCCCAGTTCTATAAGCCTGCTACAGAGGCTACCATATGGCACGGAAGCGATGGAGTTACGAAACCAGATAGCTAGAGTCTATCAGGATCCTTGAACAGATATCATTAATAGTTTTAGAAAACTCCAACGGGCGAAAAAAAAGCGGTGAAATATAGATGTAAAACTGGCCGCGAAGCGCGGAAATGGGGTTGTGAATTTTTCAGATTGTTTCAGACGGAGATCTGCGATGTCGTCAGCGTCTACTGGAGACGCGCGACGCCGTGTTCGGGTTAATGTGGTGGAAATGAACGTCTATCGATTCAACAAGAATGTGCTTTTGTATGAATACATCCGCGGGATTGTATGATATCTAGGCCGCGTCATGTGTCAAGAGAAGTGCGGCAATGTGTCATCGTATTAACCTGGTAGTTGCTTCTTTCGAGCTGGTGCAGTGATCGAAAACAGGACAAAAGCGCAGAAGGACGGACCGTCCATCGCCCGTCTTTGGCGGACAATTTTCGCTTCCACTACCGAGGGCAAACACCTAGTAGTTGTAGAATGATTGAACAAGAGAAGAAGACTGCTTCTTCCTGTCCGTTAAGTCCTAATATCCATCAGAAGGCTAAACGATTGGAAACACTTCACTTTGCCCGTTCCGATCCCCGTTTTCTAGTGCGACGGCAGATCGACAAGACCAGATAGATGGCATCATACAAAAAAAGAGATGCAGGCAGAACTCCAACCTTCATCCATACGCGTTTTAGAGCAATATTGAAGACAAGATACCCCGAGACAAGAAAGATACAAGAAGAACTCTATCCTTCACCCGTTCGCGTTTTATAGCTAGCAAGAGACGACAAGATTTCCCGAGCCAATACAAAAAGATACAACAAGAACTCTAACCTTCATCCATAAGCGTTTTAGAGCAGGACAAAATTTCATCAGACAAGAAAAGAAAAAAGAAACCCGGGGGCAGAAGTCTTACCTTCGTTTTATGGCAATATTGACAAGACAAGATGTTTTGAGACAAAGAAAGATACCAACAGAACTCATCATTTGCCCATTTGCGTTTAACAGAAATCCCGCAGAGAACACAAGATTTCCCAATAAAAAAAGATAAACTCTAACCTTCATCTATAAGCGTTTTACAGCAGGACAAGATTTCATTAGACAGAGAAAAAGAAATCCGGGCGCAGAAGTCTTACCTTCATGATACGCGCTTCATAGCAATATTGAAGACAAGACAAGATGTTCTGAGCCAATAAAAAAGATAGAACAAGAACTCTATCCTTCGAGCCAACAAAAAAAAGATACAAGAACTCTAACCTTCATCCTAAAGCAGGACAAGATTTCATCAGACACAAAAAGAATCCTGGCGCAGAAGTCTTCTTATCGATACGCGTTTTATGGCAAAATTGAAGACAAAATTGAAGATGTTTTGAGACAAAGAAAGATACCAGCAGGTGTCTATCCTTCACCCGTTTGCTTTTCAAGAGACGACAAGATTTCATCAGACAAAAAAAGAAAACCTGGCGCAGAAGTCTTCTTACCTTCATGGTAGCGCGGTGCTCTCTCTCCGGCAGTCCGCAGCAGAATGAGGTGTGTGCACACCTGGCCGGGCAGATATCCCTTCCGCCGGCGCGGGCTCAGGTCCGGCCGTGACGACACTAGCGCGTCAGGGGACGGCCCCGCGAGCGCGCGCAGCCCCACAGGTGGCTTCTCCGGGGGCAATTCTACAGCTCATCAGCCGCTGCAGCGGTAATTCCAGCTCTCATCAACGGCCAATTAATTCTCCGACTGACACGTTATTTCCTCCTTTTGAAACGAGCGAATGACATCCGCGCCGGGGAGCCTGTGTGACCTCCGACCTCACGCGTTACCTATGGGATGGCGGGAGTTTGTAGCCGGGGAGTGAGGCAGCCGCAGGCAAGTTCGGTCTTAAGAAACAAAGAAACGGAACTTGACTGATATCGCGGGAAGACGTTTGGTGAAAGAATAATACGTCGGATGAATTTTCCTCGCTTGAGAAGAAAAGGTCAAAGCACGTAACTCGTTCATCACGGGAACTAAGTTCGGGCGCCGCTGACGAAACTAAGGGTCACAACATTTACCAACAGTTTGATAAATCGTACATAATTCTCTCCTCCCCCGTCCGAATTGCTGTTATAAACTCCCGGTCATTTGATCCGGAATGCTTACATTCAATCGACTCATTTTACGCTTGGCTGATGTGAATCTGTCTTCTTTAATTGTTCCCAAAGGACAGCGGATTTGAGAAGAATGTGCAGCGATATGGATCTACAATCAATACCATAGATTTAGCTATTTTCGTCAGTTTGTGTGTTATTCCTTCTGGGGACTTTAAGAGCTCGGCTCAACTATGAAAGAGGTGCTAGTGTCACGGAAATGAAAAGTAACCTACAGCGGGTGTCACTGGAATACAGAAGAAAGATGTCCATATTATGCATGATGTACAAAATGACGAATAAACTGGTGGACGTCCCAATTGCTATGTACCTAATACCAGCCCAGAAGAGAACAAGGAATAGCCATGCCTTTTCTGGAATTCGCTGTCACCAAGCACAGTAGGGGCATTATCATTAGATAGCTTTAAAAAATGTCTAAAGTTAGATGTTTTAGTTAGTTTCAGTTTTATTGCAGTCAACTTGCCTGTACAAATAAATTTGTGCCATGAAATACGTTGACAGTTACATCAAAATGCAGTAAAAACACTGGGCTCTCAGGAACACGATTTAAAACGGTACATTATTATATTAAAAACGGACATTGTTGTACATATATAAAAACAGCTAAAAAGCGAACAAATATAAACAGCAAGTACAAAGTATATCAGTTCTCATCGCTTAGCTCATGTTGTACAGCTTAATGGCTCTGGGGAAGAATGACTGTTCATGTCTCTTAGTACGGCTACGTGAAGTCATGACATGTCTAACTCGTCGGAGGTCATAGCCACTACGCAATGGACAGGATATAAAACAGTTCAGTGGGTTATCCTTATCATCTAGGATACTCCGGAAGACACGTAGTGTTGCCTGGTCACGCCTGGACGCCAAGGTAGGTAAGGAGTTCGTAGGGATGCCCATGATTCTGCAGCAGCGCTTTTGTACTCCTTCGAGAATGTGAGTCAGACGAATGGGCAGTCCTCCCCATACAGGACTAGCGTATTCCAAGATCGGGCGGATGAAAGACAGATATATCTGAGTGAGTACTGAGATGTTTAAGGGTTAGGTGCAACAAGTCGATCGGCGTAATGTAGCCAGCTGCCGCCGCGCCGCGTGCCTGTGAAGCTAGCGTGTTACGCCGAAAGGCGGTTATACCGACTATATAAATACAGATACAGCTATATTTCTTCACACGTTGAAGCCTGTTGTATAGGCTGAACGGTGGGAATTTTAACTGTGCCGCAGGGAGACATTGAGAGAACCCGATTTGTAATCGGACGTGGTCTCTACCAGACCATAATAGGAAATAGTAAAAATTGGCCAAATCGACAGAACAACATGCTAGTGTAGTTAACCGACCACAGGAGCACACTCTGTGGGCTACAAGGTGTACTCCAATCGCCGACTAACTACCCCGGCATGTTGTTCAGTCCATTTGGCCAATTTCTGACATTTTCCAGCAACACTTTGAAGTCTTTTAGAGACTAACCGGGGGTCCGTGAGTGCGTCGTGTTTGTATATTGATAGTATCCTTGAGTTGTCACTGGAGGTTTCTTATGATCTCAAAGCAGATCTTTTGGTGGCAAAGTCGTAACTTAGGCCACGGCAAGTAATTTTTATGGAAGACATCAGCGCGCGCATTGATTTTCGCCTGATTTTGGAAAAAAAATAACAAGATATTTTGTTGCTCTCTGACAGTGGTTAACATGCCGAAAATGGGCAAAGATGTCTGTTGCCATGCCGGAATGTAGATGGCAGATAAATATGAAGAGAGGAGACAAGACATGGCTGTGATTTATTGTTTTGTCTTTTACTTTGATTCAAGATATTGGCTACTGCCTTACGTCTTTGGCTACCGAGAGAGCTAGCTGCTCGGAGACTCACATTTTGGACCACACAGCAGCCATGTGCCTAGAGACGACTCCCAACGCGCGAAGCATATTCACTGCAGAGCCAGAGTATAACCTTCACATTCAGACTCCTTGTCTTGCTGTAAACTAGAATGTCCTTGCTGTAAACTAGTAAAAATTGGCTGAATACGGAGACAGAGGTCGCCCCAGAGGTAGTTACCCAACCAACCGCTGGGCTAGTTCTTTTCTTTAGGCAGTTTCACGGCAGCCCTGTACGTTCTATTGGTTAGCCTCCGTAGCAGGCTTATAGAACTGGGGGTTTGGTGGTCTTCGGCTGTTTTCTGATTAGCCCAGTTCTAAAAACTGGGGTAATTCAACCAGGCCGACTATGTTGTCTATATGCAATCAGAAAATAGCACATAAAAGCTCCCAAAGACCCTGAAGACCCCCCCCCACCCACACACACACAGTTTTTGGCATTCTATGGAGGCTATCTATTGGTATGCTTGGTTCGGCCTGAAACATTTTTCAAGGAGCTCGCAGCACATGAAAAGGGCAGCTCGTACGTAAGAGAGATGTACACAGAGACAGGTAGTTGGCGCTGGCTGCGTTAACCCATGCTCGTGAGCGATAAGGGTGTGGTGTTGGTTTGATCCCGTTCTCTCTTGTTACCAGGGGGTCACGCCCTCTACACCTGAGGCAGGAGGGGGAATTAATTGCCTGGGAGAGGCTTTGTTGACGCGCTAATCCTAGCCTCCACCAGACTCCTTTGCGGGCTGAATAAATAGTAGAAATCGGCCTAAAAAGGGGGATTTAATTGGCCAGAGGAGTTGGCCGGCCAGAGAGGGTTCGTGCAGGCAATTGGACCCTCTCATGCCGGCCAACTCCTCTGGCCAATTAAATCCCCCTTTTTGGCCGATTTCTACTATTTATTCAGCCTGCAAAGGAGTCTGGTGGAGACTACGCTAATCCGCAGGATCCAGCTAATTAGCCGGGCCTGGCCGAGCGGGGGGTCGGGAAACGAGCTGGGACTGTAACCTCTAACCCAGGCTTTTCAGGAAATAGGCTAGAGCTGGGACTGTAGCCTCTAACTCATACCCTCCCAGCAGAGGTAAGAGAGCCAACCCGTAAAAAAAGTGCAAAAAAAGCGATAAAAAACACTCCAGAAATAAGCCAAAACCCAAACCTCTGCTTGGAGAGTATCTAACTTAGACTTTACAGGAAATAGGGTAAAGCTAGGCTGTAACCTCCAGCTCAAGCATATTACTAGTATGCAGTTTACTTTGCCAAATTAAAACGGACAGATAAGTGTGTATTTTAACGCAGTATGAGAGCTTATTCCAGGTTCGTTGACTGAGGAAAGAATTCAGCACCAAGGACAGAGCCGGTATGAAACCACGGTTATGGCGCGGTCCCGTACGTTGCACGATCGTCATACTATAAGTATCAGTATAACCGCCCTTCGGCGTAACACACCAGCTTCGCAGGCACGCGGCGCGGCGGCAGCTGGCTATATTACACCGAACGACTTGTTACACCTAAACCCTTGAACATCTAACTCCAAACATTGTTTAAAGCTATCTACTGACAATGTCCCTACTGTAATGTCATCGGTGAGCTCTATGCATGCTTCGCTGACATGTAGTGAACCAAGCAGCGCTTGCAACGCTGGGGAACAGAGAATTAATCAGACTATGGTTTGATGAGTTCCCTGGAAATGTTACCAGTCAGACTGAGCACAGCAGAGCGCCGCTGCCCCGCTGATACTGACCGGACGCGACGTGGCTTTGACCAAAACAGTTCTATGAAATACTTGGCTAGAGCGACGCTTCATCTTTTACGACATGAATGTCATTTTCACCATGATTGACTTCGGTTCTCTTCTCGTCGCCTCCCCACTGATACTGACCGGACACGGCGTGGCTTCAGGTCTGCATCCAGAGTCACGTCAGGACCCCGGTGTGCTCAGGACGGGGTGAAGGACGACAACATATGCCATTTATCTATCATGGCTCAGATATGAAGACAACCCAAAACACTATGTTCTAACGTTACATATATTTACCACCCTAGAACAAACAAGACGTATACAATACAAGTCTTTTTTTTTTCTAGAAAACTTACAACACTGCAGCTAATCATAAACTGTACTGACTGCTTTACTGATTACTTACTTTAATAGTTAATTATGTAATCACAACCTGTGAAGAAAAATGGTAAACAAGGACTTCACTATCAGCGGAAATGATAAGGAAAGACAAGTTTGATCATGGAAACTTGGTTAAGTGACCTGTGTATGATTCCAAATTGCCTCATGTTCTATTTAGGTCCAATTAAATATGTCGTAGATCCCCCCGGCAAATTTACACCATGTAACATTGCAATAGCTCAATTGGTAGAGTGCTCGCTTTGTAACCGGGAGGTCGTGAGTTCAAACCCCGGCCGGGTCATACCAAAGACTTTAAAAATGGTACACACTTCTTTCTCTGCTTAGCACTCAGCATATATGAGAAAGAGTGTGGGAAGGTCAAACACACAGCACTACCAGCGGACTAGCCCCCTGCTGTAGTGCATTGCACAACTGTGTGTCGCCCAAGGGCTACAGAAATGGATACGGGCACCACCCTACGCTCTGGATAAGGGCACGGGAGACCTTTCCTTTTTTTAATATTGCCATGAACCTATTAATCGAGCAAGTATTGGTTAAGATCGGGGTAATACCCAAGAGTACCCTTTCTGTGACCTACTATACCCAAGAGTATCACCCTGCCGCGGCTACGTTTTCATACCCCAACGATATACTCGTATCAGAGAAACCTTCATGATTAAATTAAATTAAATGCACCATTAAGATTTGGCGCCGCATCACTCATCTAAGGAGTGCAGATGGCACGAGTCATCGGAGACCCGGCAACAAACAATGGTGAACTTCATGCAAACTGTGCTCCAAATCCCCACAGGGAGGGGTCTCAACTCCTGCAAGATCCTGATAAATCTGGCTGATCCATTTTGTCGGTTATTTTGCGTTATCACGGCAACATTCGTCAAAATGGAACAAAGGAACTCCGGAGAGACCTACGATGCTCCCTGGATATGCAAACTGCTGAGGTGCCATAAAAGATAATTAGGAATCAGCATCAATTTCAGTTTCAATTCTTTATTTGGATACCAAACATAACAGACAAACGTGACATACAATGTTGCCTGAATGGCGTTGATATTTACAAGATAAAATGTAAAAAAATTATGTTCAGTAAGATAATTCTTTCAATCAGTGACTATTAATCCTAAGGTACATACCTCCGAATTTTCGACGACTAGTCAGTTCGTCTTGGTCACGGAATAATCCTAGTCTCGCAAGATCACGCGAGACTAGGACGAGACTTGCGTGGATCTTCTGCCCCCCTCTGCCTCCTTGCGGAGTAGAGGTAGGTAGGGCTTAGGCAGCTCCCAGCCTTCGTTGCGGTTCAGCTTGGCTCCCACTAGTTGGATGTGTATGGCCTCCTTAATCTTCCGATGTGCGTTGCGGGCTTCCTGGTCGATAATTTCGATCGTGTCTAGTATAGGTTGGGTGGTGACCCTATGTCCAGTCTGTAACTGGTGTTGACTAAGTGCAGACTTGTAGTCCTTACGGTCAATCGACTTCTGATGTTCACTTGACCTTTCCCCCAGCGATCTCTCTGTTTCTCCCACATACGTCTCACCGCAGTGTTCGCAGACAAATTATAAATGACACCACACTTTTCACTCGGATCTAAAGGATCTTTCGGGCTCACCAGGGCATTCCGTAGGGTGTAGCCTGGTTTTGAAACAGGCTAACGTTGTGTTTGGCAAACACTCGTTTCAGTCTTTCTGTAGTCCCTTTAATGTAAGGGAGTACAGCAAAGCTGGAGGGAGTTTGTCCCCTGTCTCCACGCTGTGTGTCCTTGTGGTTCCTCTGCTGTGTTTTTCTGGTGTCACCTTCTCTAAGGGCCCAGTCCGGATAGCCGCAGTGACGGAGTGCGTTCCTCACTTTCCCTTTCTCTACTTCTCTCAGGGTGCGGTCCTGAATGAGAGTGTCTGCCCTGTGCATTAAGGTTTTAACAATGCCGAGTTTCTGCTGGACGGGGTGGTTGGAGGACCACTGTAGGTAGTGGTCTGTGTGTGTCTCCTTCCGGTAGACATCCGTGGTGATGGTACGGTCCTGGTTCTTAATCAACATCACATCTAACATGGGGAGGCGACCATCTTGTTCTCTCTCCATCGTAAACTTAATACTGTCGTGTTGTTGGTTAATGTGTTCAAAGAGTTCTTGCTCATGTGCTTGCTGGTTGACTATCCCAGTGTCATCCACGTACCTACCCCAAAACTTGGGGCGGTGTGGGGCTGTGTCCAGGGCTTTCCGTTCAAATTCTTCCATGAACAAATTGGCAAGCACGGGGGATAGCGGGGAGCCCATTGCCATACCATACGTTTGTTCGTAAATCATGCTGTTGTACTGGAAGTATGTGGTGCTCACAACCAACAGGAGGAGATCCCCAAATTCCTCAGGAGTGAGCAGGGTACGACTCTTCCAGCTAGGGTCCTCCTCAGCCCTCTTAACCGCCATCTGAACCACCTCTTTCCCCGGGACACTGGTAAATAGGGCTGTGACATCAAAAGAGGTCAAGACATCCCCATCCTCCAACTTAACTTGTTGGATTTTGGTGACCAGGTCCTTAGAGTTATTGATGTGTTCTGCAGTCTGTCCCACTAAGGGCTTAAGGAGGTCTGCTAGGTGCCTTGCAAGATGGTAAGTAATAGAGTTGATGCCCGACACAATAGGTCTCAACCTAAGTGGATCTTTGTGGATTTTTGGTGTGGCATAGAACCTAGGGGTGGCATCTGAAGTGGGGTAAATCTTGTCATATACTTTTGGGTCAAGATGTCCTGCCTTCTTTATCTCCCTCAACTTCCTCTGTAATCTGCCCTTGAGTTTCTTGGTGGGATTCGTGGGCCCGATAACTTTGTAGGTATTCTTGTCATCGAGCAGTTTCTCACATTGTGCTACATATTCTGTTCTGTCCATGACTACAACAGCCTTACCTTTATCGGCAGGGAGGATGACGATGTCCTTGTTACCTTTCAGTGACTTGATGGCACGTTTCTCCTCCTTGGTAAGGTTAGGCTTCGGGGGTTTGGCATTCTGCAGAATGCCTACTACCTCGTTCCTCAGTAGCGATGCCTCCTCTTGGTCAAGTTTCTGGCAAGCGACCTCGGTGGCTGTGACGATCTCCTTGACGGGGATCGTGTCGGGGGTAACCGCAAAGTCTCGTCCTAGTCTCGCGTGATCTTGCGAGACTAGGATTATTCCGTGACCAAGACGAACTGACTAGTCGTCGAAAATTCGGAGGTATGTACCTTAGGATTAATAGTCACTGATTGAAAGAATTATCTTACTGAACTTACACTATACGTGACTGATGAATCTCTTCAATAAAAAAATTATATATTTACAACAACTATAAAAACAGTACAGTAAGTGTACAACCCAGATATTTACAAGGTCCATTATCTTCTGCCAGACTCTATCTGTACAATCCGGTTATAGAGTCTGATTGACTGGTGAAGGAAAGAGTTCTGTAGTCTTTTTGTTCTGGCGGGGGGGATAGAGATAGCGTTTTTGTTCCTGAGAGAACGACCGGGAGCTGTAGATCTGAAGAGAGGGACAAGGTCATGTAAGGGATGGAATCAGTAAGATTGCAATACGTTAGAGGTAATTCTGATGATCTTAAGATTGATATATATATGTACAGAGAGGCGAGAAGTTGACTCTACTACGTTAGCTTGGTACAACACTTTTGTCTACTATGATACTTATGTTCAACTCGTGTATCGTAGTATGTGCTTTGCTATATTTCTTTGTTATACGAGCACAAGTATGTTTACTGGGTCGTACGATAGACATGTACGTAGCCCTTGGAGGCATGAATGTACAGTAAAAGTTGAGGGGATCTATCGTAGAGTGGAACTTGCTGCCACCAAGTACAGTTGGGGCATTATCACCAGATAGCTTTAAACAACTCCTGCAGTTAGATGTGCAAAGGTTGTGTGTAACAGGTCGTTCGGTGTAATAAAGCCAGCTGCCGCCACGCCGCGTGCTTGCGAAGCTGGTGCACTGGTGTTACGCAGACACAGAATTTAAAATCTCTGACTCCCGCAAAGCTGCCCAGTAGAACTTGCCTTGTCCCGATGTATCAGGAAAGATCCTGCCCCAGGTGTCCCCTGATGGCCCTACTTGTTAGGCCATGTTGATTTGATTATATGGATGACATCCGCGCGAGCATGAATTTTCGGCCGTTTCCAAAAAAAAAAGTTTTCAACCATACTGTAAATCGTACAAAACAGTTGCAAAATGAGCAAAAATATACCATAAAATAATAAAAACTATACCAATGTCGTAGAATGCCAAAATCAAACGAAAAAAGACGAAATTGTAAAGAAATGAACTTGAAGACTAGATTATTCGCCAAACCATATTCTGTGCCATTTGCTCAACCCTCATGACCACGTAGATTTCATAATGAAAAGAACTTTGTTTTTGCAAAACTTTTTTTTTATTCGCACGCGCGCATCAGTTTTGGGGCTCCCGGAGGATGTCATCCATATAGTCAAATCAACATGGCCTTACAGAAGACTTGCCTACGCTAAACGCGTCCTTCCTCTTGTCCTGACGTATGACGCATGTTAGGACATACCCACGCACGCGCCAACATACTAGAACATAATCAATGTGTCACGTTAATGGACGATTAATGTCCTGTGTTCTACCGACCATTAAAACGGGTTCCTGATTATCCTTGGTACATTAGCTGGCGATAGGAAGCCATCAACTGAGATTACTGCTTAGATGCACACAAGTAGACAGGCATTGTCTTTGTGTTAGCTTTTTGTACTAGTTTAAAACAAATCTTTGTAACTATCAGTGTACTTCTGAGCTACGTGTATATAAAAAAGATTCTAAAAATGATACTGCTTTGATAATAGGCAGGGCTTTTCTTTTGTGTTAGCTCCCTGTTTTTTTTTTTTGGATTTAAAACAAAGCTTTACGTCAACTGTACATGGTCTGTACGCCACTTACTACTATAGTTAAAATTGATACTTTTAGCTGGCGAGAGGAAGCCATCAACTGAGATTACAGCTTAGATGCACAGGGAGACAGGCATTGTCTTTGTGTTAATTCTCTTGTCCTTGTTTTTGCGGCTTCAAAAAAATCTTCATAGCAGCTAGTAACGTTATATATACTTCTGACATATACGTGTATCTGTTTCAGGTTTCTCTGCGCTTAAAACTGATGCTTTTTAGCCGATTATAGCTTTCTGAACAGGGAAGCAGGATTATTCTTTTGTGTTAGCTCCCTGTTCTTGTTTTTGGGATTTAAAAAAAAGCCTTTACGTCAACTGTATATGGTCTGTACGTCAAACGGGTACTGTAATTCCTGATTTTTCCACTGTACTGTCATGTTCACTGTTTTCACTGTCACTTCCGTTTCGTGAACTTAACATTACAGTTAACAAATAATTCCTAGACTTTCTTTTTCCTGCACCTGTCGCCCCTACCTTTGTGTCTGTATACCGCGTTTGTGTGTGTGTTGTATACAGCCCGTTTAGGCTGAAATGTACAATAACGGATATCATTCGGGCTCTTTTACGGTCATGATTTAATGCTAATAAAAACTGCGCCCTCGGTCCAATAGATTCTGTCATACGAGCTGTTTGTTTTCAGAAGTTCGTAGGTCGAGAAATTGTATCACTGTCCCGTTTTCTATGAATTACAGATTTATATTAGCTCTGAAGCACTTCTTATGTAACATTTAGCCTTTAGTGTGCCTCACTGATATTTGTCTTTTCAATACAACTATGAACAAAAATAGTTACATATGGCTGGTTTATAGACATACAATACATGATACAGCAAATTGGAAGCTGTTTTTTTAAGCTTGTACAGCTTGTACAATTACTAGTCAACTAGTGTACACACAAATAAAAATGTATTGCACAGCATATATATAACATCACCAAAGCACTACACTAAATACAGATTTTAAAATTTACAACAATTACATTACTTAATAATAAGAATAGGATAATATTACATAGTAGACAAATATGATAAAACATAATAGTTCTATGAAATACTGGGATAGAGCGACGCTTCATCTTTTACGACATGGATGTCATTAATTTTCACCATGATTGACTTCCTTTCTCTTTGACGCCTGGTGCTTCTTTAACTGGATTATCCGTCCTCCAGTCCACAAAATCAATCAATTCTCACTCAGAAGACTGACAAAATTCTCTTCACTTGATCGATCAAGCTGGAATCTGAAGTCTAGAGGCGCCGATGGAACTTGAGAAGCTGCGATTGCTAATGGGTTATAGTCCTTCGAGTCAGTCACCAGAAAGTGTCAGGTCTGACACACGAGAAACAAACTACGTCGTTGAAGGTTAGACACTCAGGTAATAAACAAGATACGCCCAGAAAAACAGTGTCTCAAATAACTGGATTATGATTTTGAAAACGGTCAGACGTTTCAGGTAACATCCACTACCTTTCGTCCCAGACGTTATTTCTCACGACAGCACGCAGTATTCCCCGAGACTGTCTGCAGCACTTACTCCGCACAACTTGGCAGATATGAACGGGGGCGGCGCTAGGATTAATAAAGAACCGGGATTACATATCTCCTGACTTTGACAGATGACACCACTTACTGGCTTACTCCGGGGGATCAGCACAAGTCCTGCATAGGAATTGCCAAACAGGATCCGTAACGGTCGCGGTGTCCCATGTTAGAGAGATGTTACGACTAAAACGTTTAATGGGTTGCGGCACTACCTGACTTGGAACCCGGGCTCGGTGTCACAATAGGAATGTTTAAGGCCATGTCGATTTCATTATATGGATCATCATACTGTAAACCATAGAAAACAGCTGCAAAATGAGCAAATGTATACCGTAAGTTGGAAAAAATATTGGAAAACGATACCAATTAAAGGTGTAAAGAAATGAATTTGAAGAGAAGATTATTCGCCATAGCATACTCTGTGTCATTCATTTTGTGCAACCTTCATGACCACGTAGATTTCATAAATAAATGAAGGCACCTCATTTTGTCAAACCTTTTTTTATTCGCAGGCTGGTATCAGTTTTGGGGTTCCCAGTCGATGTCATCCATATAATCAAATCAACGTGGCCTAACTTTGAAATAAAATAGAATCACCCATTTGCTGTAAGCGCGTTTCTAAGAAGACGGGTTACAGTGTAGTGTGTGTAGTGTAGTTTATCACAAAATCTATGACACCTGACCTTTTTGGATAACAGTACATTTTCTTTTCTGAAAAGAATTAAGGCTAAATACATTTTAACTACTCTCTTCTATGACCCTCGTGCTGAAATGTCCTCCACTATAGTCTACCACCTTTAGGGAAATTACGAGGTAGTAGCTAACTGTAACGTTTATTCCACAGTGTTGCTACCAGTCTAATTTAGAGTGGATTTTCGTTTCTTGCGCAATTCTTTTTTTTAAATTCCAACATTTGATGACTGGACATGGTGACAGCACACTCAAGTTATATCAACTTATTTTATGCGGCCACCAACACAAAGGACGAATACAGGACAGGAAAATACTCATTTTCACTTGAGTTAAGTGAGGAAAGTCGTGTAAAGTGCCTTTCCCAAGGGCACAAGATCGGTGGCATGTCAGGACTCGAACCTGGGACCTTGGTTTTTTTTGTGCCACTCAAAAAGATTTTGCCTGAATGCCCCGACCTTCTGACAGGTATAGCTATCAACGCGCCGTAATAGTTTACAACAAGCGGCACAGGCTTATCTTAAACAACTCCTTCCCTTTCTCTCCTTTCTGTAGATGTTGCCCAAACACCGCGCTGATTTTTGCCCCCACCCATAGTAACCTTTGTCCCAAAACTGTCGGCCTTTTCCAAAGCCGTGCCGTGAGTTTACACACGGTGACGTAGCGAGCCGGGCGACCCAAAATGTAATCTGATTTCTCTCACAATGCTTGTTTACCGTCCCAGCTGTCAGGTTGGTAAAGGTAAGGCGGACTGTTGACCCAACTCCGCACACACGGCTCTGTAAGAGGCACGCAGCGGTCTTCAATTTCGTCTTAGGGAACAGATCGGAGGACAATTACCGACAGGTTATCGCTGCTAATCTGAAGGTTTTATAGTGGTTATTTGCCCATGCCTCCCACGACGGGACCTGTGAAGGCTCGGACACATCGTCGTACGACGAGGGCATTCTTGGGATTGTCCTACGTGTGTCGTACCTGTCCTGTTACGGAAAAGGCTATCTTGGATCCTTGTCGATGGTTATTTCTGTCACTCTTGTAGCTGTGGCACGTCGTCTTACGACGGCATTCTTGGGATTGTCCTACGTGTGTCGTACAAGTGTGTCGTTAAGCTGTCTTGTCGAGAAAAAGGCTGACTGCCTGAAAAAAATAATCTACGGCATCAGAATCATCCGACGACCTACTACTACGAATGTGACCGCACCGTAACAAACTTCCAGCTCACACCAAACGGGACTCTACAGAGGGTACACGTCGGCCCTGGCGTTGACCGCATAACTACAGGTAAGAGTAAAGTATATAGACTGAGTTCGTGATGTTTTGTTTGAGCGCCCCGACTTTGAAGTTCACCTGTTGCACACGCCGTTGCTCACGAACCAACATTTAGCAAATTAAAAGTACAGACATGACTGCGAAAGGGCAAATGTCTGCAAAACTTAGCCTCCGTAGCAGGCTTGTAGAACTGGGGGTTTGGTGGTCGTCGGCTGTTTTCTGATTAGCCCAGTTCAAAAAACGGGGGGAATTCAACCAGGCCGGCTATGTTGTCCATATGCAATCAGAAAATAGCACATAAAAGCTCCCAAAGACCCTGAGGACCCCCAAAACCCCCAGTTTTTTTTGCATGCTATGGAGACTATGCAAACCTTTGGTCACCGCCAGCAGAATTAACTGAGCGGGTTCAGCCTTTCCATGTGTCAAAACACACCTTAATCTGGATCCAGCGACGTTAATCTTTAATCGTGCGTGAGGAGTTTATATCAGAATTGACACGAGCATGATCCAGTGTTTGGTTCGTGACGTTTGGTGCCGTACCCTGTCTCAACAAGGTGCAAAGTGATCCCTATTGTTGTTGTAAACTTGTCGATTAAGGCCGGTAACGCCAGCGAAGTGTGTTTGTTGAGCAATGCTTGTTTTGTGTCGCACTGTAACTGTTATGGCCGTCCTGGCTAATCCTTGAGCAGATATTGGAGCAGAAGGTCGTAACATTTTCTGACTGCTTGGCTTCTCTGGTACTCTCCAAGCAGAGGTTGATGGTGGAAGATCGTTTGCTTGTTATATATGGCCTTTTTTGTCACTACCACCACCACTTGCGTGGGGAAATGGTTACAGACTGGCCAATTTTATACTGTCTTACCCCCACCAAAAGATCTGCTTGGAGATTATTCTATGGTACTGTGGTGGTGTCGCGGAGAAGCTAGGTAGTCAATACACGTTACAGACTTTCACCCCAACGTCTGCTTGGAGATTTGTTCTAGTCCTGTACACCCTACGTCATTAGATACTACAAACGAGCATTCAAGTACGCGGCTAGTGTTCTCACGACAACAACACACTCTTAGATGGTCCACACGTTTTGTAGAGTTTCTATTTGTCTAGAACCAATGTCAGTAAACTCTCCAAACATATACCGTATGTATTTGTGAATTCGAGGGGATTCATTCTTCAGCTAACCGACATCTCGCACACGCAGTCGTCCCTCAGTAAGACATCTGGAGCCTCATAGTTCCTGTTTAGAACTTTTATTCAGCCTGTCACACATGTTATGTACTATGTTACTATACTTCATTAATAGTTGTAACTTGTGTCTGTCTTTTTAGGAGGCTACCTTTATCACTATACCACTGCAGAAAGATTGTACATTGGCGAGAAAAACTTCTTTCCTAACTTTACACCTTAAACTTATTAAGTGTTATGGTGGTCCTCGTAGAATATGTGATTCCAATGTGTTGTTACAGTATGTTATGTTCTAATTTTCTTTCCATTATCCCTCAGGTATGACTATTTGACGTCTGCTCTTACTGTCAAACATGGCATCACGGCCAGGTACCCCGCGCGGCCACACGTCCCGACCAGGTACACCGCGAGGTCACACGTCCAGACCAGGTATGTAACATTGGCCGGATGGGGGGTTTATAGGTGCTACCAACTGACTCGACCTTTTGACTGGTGCTCGGGAGGTCGTGGGTTCGAACCCAGGCCCGGGACCAGGGGTTTTTATCTGTTTCTACTGGCTCCTCCCGTTTCTTACAGTGGTTCCTACACCGGCCCTGGGAGTTCTGGCAAAGAGTGTCGCTCCAGGGATGTCGAATTCGGAAGATTCGAAGACGAATCGAAAAGAAAAGGGGGAGTACTTTAACAGTGGGGTGTTTATAGACGCTACCAACTGACCCGGCTGATGGGTGTAGACCTTTTAGCTGATTCGGTAGGAGCGTCGGATTTGAAACTGGTGCTCGGAAGGTCGTGGGTTCGAACCCCGGCCCGGGATTTTTATCTGTTTCTACTCGCTCCTCCTGTTTCTTACAGGCACACCTCACGGCCACACCTCCCCGTCTCCCCTCTCCATCCGACACTTCAACTCCACGGAAGAGTACATGTCGGTCATCCGGAACGGGCTCTCTGATTGGCTAAACTCCCTCTACGACTTGAACTTGACCCCGGACGACCTGGTCGAGTGCCTGAGCACGGGGGTGGTGCTGTGTCACCACGCCAACACGTGGGAGGTCTGTTTGTTTATTTGTTTGTTTGTTTGTTTATTTGCACAACAACAATAAAAAAAGTAATACATAATACACTAATGATAAATAAAACAGGTGCAGGAGGAGGCAAAAAGCTTATTTATCTTATGCTAAGCCCTCCTCCTCTATACTAACCAAAACTAAACATGATTGAATTGAAATAATACATACATAAGGAATTGTTATCAAAATAATTCAAACATGGGCAAAATGATACAATAACAATAATGAAACAATAGTATACATAAATTGATATGAAATGAAATTGATATGAAATAATGAAAAGTTTATTGCAAATTCGTGCCCGGAGGCTAATTGCAAATTACAAAACATAAAAGAACAATGAAATAGGATATAAAATAACTTAAGTCTACATGATAAAGGTACTGTCTAGAACTATAACTATGTCTAAAACTATGTCTGAAGGGTTTGACTTCTCTTCTGTAAATAGGTGGAGAGCGGGACGGACTACCGCGTCCACTTCTCCCCCCGAGCCACCCAGGGGTCGTTCCAGGCCAGAGACAACGTGTCCCTCTTCATAGACTGGTGCCGCCGCAGTCTGCAGTTCCCGGAGACGCTTCTATTCGAAACGAACGATCTAGTGGAGGGGAGAAACGAGCACAACTTCCTGGTGTGTCTGTTGGAAGTGGCGAGGACAGGCGCGCAGGTCTTTTATTTATTTATTTCAACTTTATTTACATATGTATTACATGTAAAACGGTTATGGGAAACATGATTGACCTTTCAACTCTTTGACCAAAATTAAGTGACAGTCTCTTTCTCTGTGACACAAAGATTTAAATGATCAAAGAAGTAACAAATCACTGGGTCACGTTCAGACAAAAAACAATACTAGTAATTGAAACAGCAATTGAGACAATAATTGAAACAACAATTGAACAATTGTTCATTCCTTGACAAAGACTGGAGTTTGGGTGAGTCCAATTAATTGTGTTGGAAATTGCAGTTTAAACTTGCTGCATAATAATTGAACAACAATTATTGCACAACAGGTTGGGCTGCCGGAACCCGTGTTCGACCTGCCCGAGATGTGCGTGGAAAAGTTCGCCACCGGCCCGCTGAGTACCATACAGTTGTCTTACACTGGCAAGAAGGTAAGTTATCATGAAAGTTCATCGGTGTTGATAGTTACATGTTTATAGTTAAAACGTTTGATCCAACACAGAAAGTTCTCTCACCTAGAGCTTTCGACCAGTCACTCTAGTCTTCCTCAGTAGACTGACCCAGTGAAGCTTGTCACGTGGCTTCTTTGAAGTGTGACGTCAACACTGGGTCAAAGGTATCTGGTATCTGGTAGCCCATCACCCTTCGCTGAACCCCGACGGGGGCCGACATCGTCTACAAGATGTCCTTGCACGGGGCATACTAGCTCGAAAAGATTTCGAAATCCGGGTGATTTAGCCAGTATTGATTTGACGTCACCGACAAATGAGCTAACTTTCCGTCCGAGACATGGCTCACTTAAAAAGAAATAAATGCTGTGACCTACACAGATAAGGTCAATACCGGATAAAGTACAGGAAACCCATGTATGCCGTAGGAATTTCCATTCATCCAACAATCTCTGCTGGTTTGTGGGGTTGTGTGGCGTAGGGGCAGAATGCTCGACTCGGAACCAAGAGGTCCTGAGTTCGAGACCTGACATGCCACCGATCTTGTGCCCTTGAGAAGACACTTTACACGAATTACCTCACTTCACTCAGGTGAAAAATGAGTGTTGTAATCCCAAGGGCACAATATCAGCGGCATGTCAGGACTCGAACCCGGGAGCTCTTGGTTCGATTCGAGCGACATGAGTTTCAGAATAGTTTAGAATAACTGTAAACATTTAACTTAACTTTAACACGTAACAAGGACTTAATGACTTTAGTGTACCCGTTCTGTCAGACTAATAACAGCGAAAGGCAATTACAGAGCGATTGGCAAGTTGTCGTTCTCCGGTATTATCCAATTAAGATACGGCTTTCACGTGGGATTAAAATAAATCTTGTACCTCGGAAAATAATCTTCTTTAATTCAGCCTCCAACATTTCTCATTGATATTAGCCATACTAACGTTAGTCCAAGATTAAGAACATTATAGACATACATCCTACATAATGTCTTTGATTAGTCCAACGTGAAAGAAGATAATAGCGTACACGCATTGAACCTTTCAACGTCCTAAAGTCTGCTCCCTTTGGGAGTTCTGTATCTGTATCTGTATAGTCGGTATAACCGCCCTTCGTAACACACCAGCTTCGCAGGCACGCGGCGCGGCGGTAGCTGGCTACATTACACCGATCGACTTGTTACACCTATCCCTTGAACATCTAACTCTAGACATTGTTTAAAGCTATCTAATGACAATGCCCCTCCTGTGCTTGGTGACAGCGAGTTCCACTCTGCGATAGTTCTAGAAACAAATGAATTCTTGAACACCCTAATCCTTGGTTGATAACTCTGGTGCTTGAAGGCATGGCTATTTCTTGTTCTCTTCTGGGTTGGTATTGGGTACTTAGTAATTGGACGTCCACCAGTTTATTCGTCATTTTGCACATCATGCATAGTCTGGACACTTTCTTCTGTCTTATAGTGACACCCACTGTAGGTTACTTTTCATTTCTGTGACACTAGCACCTCTTTTATAGTTTTCATACAGAATCTTGCAGCTTGATTCTGTAGCCTTTCCAGTTTATCACTGTACCTGTGTTGTGTTGGATATGATCGCTATCGTGTCGTGTAGGTTTAACACCTCAACTAGTCAACACTCGTCCTCGACCTCTTCTTTCACACCCGCCGAGTGAAAAGTTCAAACTGCGGAGCTATTGAATGTTATCAACGAAGTACAGAACTTCAAACAAACGCCTTTGTGAAACACACTGTACCTTTATTGACAAGGTATTGATTGCTGTGTAGGCACCATAACTCTTCAGAAGCTCGGGGGTAATAAATGTCATGTAGCCGCTCTTAAATTGCTCTTTTTCACCGCTCCAGTTCTCTTGACAATCGTTTCAGAAGTTTCTGTAGTTAAGACTTCGAAAGTATCATATCTTAGCCTCCTTCGCAGTCTTGTTGGGCGTCGGCGTTATTTTTTCTCTGAGCGACGCCAGTAATATGCCGCCGCGAGGGACGATTTGCTGCCGAGGGAGTTTTTGCCACGGAGAGAAGGTTTCGCGCTCCGCGAAGGAGGCTAATCATATCTGTGGTTTAAAAAAAAAGCTAGGTCCCGTTCCACTCTATGCAGAGCATAGGGGTGGTGCCCATCTCCATTTCCATAGCCCTTGGGCGACACACAGTTGTGCAGGGCACTACAGCAGGGGGCTAGTCCGCTGGTAGTGCTGTGTGTTTGACCAAGCGAGCACTCTACCAATTGAGCTATTGCACCGGTACTGGATCTATTGTACTGGTTTTAGGGTCATCAAAAATTGAAGCGATATTAATCGTAGTATCATTCATGTCATATCCACGTATTGCTATTATTGGACAACCTTTTTGCTCCCGAATTGTCTTCATTTCTGGGTATCGCAGACAAAAGCCTCAAACTTAACGACTTAACCGCGGCGTTTTCAGTGAGCTTTAGCTGTCTGGAGAGTAGAGACAATGAGAGATGACTACTGATGATTTGGATATGATATCAAGTGGGGTCGTGTGGTGTGTGGCGTAGCGGTAGTGTGTTCGGCTCAGGACCAAGAGGTCCCGGGTTCGAATGACATGGGTAGGTGAATCCTACCCATGTCACCTACCCATCTTGTGCCCTTGGGAAAGGCACTTAACATGACTTTCCTCACTTCACTCAGGTGGAAATGAGTACCTAGCTCCGGATAGGACGTTAAATGTACTACTAACAACATGTATGCACGGTGCGGACATCTTAACTCTCTAAAGTACGACATTAAATGTTGAATGTTATTAAAAGCAAACTTCTTCTCTCTGCCCAGGTCGCTCGGACAGAGCCCAAACACGACTCTGGAACGACTCGGCAAACTCCACCTGTTCACAAGAGAGGCGGAGAAAAGAACGGTCACCCATCGACGGACAAAACCGAGACTGATCGACCAATGACACGCCCACACCAGCGGGCTGTCTCCTCTGATGGGACACCAGCCGGAAATGACGTCTCCTCCCCCGACAAGGCGACCGGAAATAACGTCATGATGGTTGTCCGTGACTCCCGCGGTAAGTCAAGTCAAATCAATCCTTATTGCACAACAATTGTAACGGGTACAATGCATGGCAAACTCTTCAGTACTACTTATCTAGCTAACATGTACTCTTATGCCTACAGTAATGCTTGCTTGCAAGTTCTGACTATGTATCGAAACTAACAATATACTACGTCGATTAAGGTTAGACAGCCAGGTAATAAGATACGCCAAAAAGCTGTTACTCAAGCAACTGGATATGATTTTTGGAAACGGTTATTTCCAAAATCATCCAGTTGCTTGAGTAACTGCTAGAGTGTACATCAGTTGGTTGAGTCAGATATAATATAATTTCGTCTAACTAAAGCGTTGTATATATATTGGCCTATGTAACACAGTGGCGTCGGTGGCGCAACGGTTAGAGCGTTGGAACCAAGAGGCCCCGGGTTCGATACTCACCGGCGTGGCCCGACGTTGTGCCCTTGGGAAAGGCACTTTACACGACTTCCCCGCCATGTGCGGTGGAGCGACGCCCACCGAGCCTCTTAGGCTAATCTGTCTAACTGGGTACCAAAAACACCCTACGGATTTGGTGCGCCGATGTGAGAACATCTGCACATTAGCCACTGAGAGCCGTTAAATTTTTTGTTGTTTTGTTGTACAGGTAAGCACACCGTGTTGCGGGACCGGACGGAGCCGGTGGACCTACAGGCCAAGAACTACCAGCTCGTGTGCGCGGACACCGTGGAGCTGCCGACCAATCAGGACACGCGAGACCGTGACGCAAAGTTACACGTCATGGCGGCGATTCCAAATATGGAAGCGAAGCCTGGAGATGACGTTTTTGTCAAAAGTGCTGCTACTACTACGGAGTTTGTTGCGCAGAGAGAGAAAAGCTGCCCCGTACACGGAAGGTCATCCTCTCTCGATGACGTCGATCTAGCACACGGGCAGCTCCCTCACGCGCCTAAGGAGAAAACTAGCCGGACAGCCAGACGTTGGTCAGACGGGTTTTCAACCCAGAGAATCGTCGGAAGAAGAGACAGCGGCAAGTCCCCATCGGAGCGCGTTCTGTCCAAAGTGGGAGCAAAAAGTTCCGGCCACTTCGAGTCCCCGTTCATGCAGTCAGACAGGCAGGTCTCGTCACCACGCCGGGGCTCGCTAGGCTGCTCGGTCTGCCCCAGACACTCAGACGCTGAGCAGCCGGAAAGTCTGGAGTCGTTCTGGGAGAGGCTGTCTCGGCCTAAGACCAGGAGGAAGTCCTTGCCGTCTGGCCTGCCCACTGTGTCTGAAAACGTCGCGAGACCAAGGCCGAAGTCGGCTGACGCCAGGCTACACATGAGACGGGGTACTTTTCCTATCAATAGTAGTAAGGAACAGCTTTCTATTAGTCCTAGAGGATACACAACAAAGAACGGTTACTCCTCGACGGACAGAAACGAGCCTGAGCGACCACGGACACGCCCTGGTTCAGCTATGGCTAAGTTAGGAGGTCCGGCTTCGCCGCCTCAAAGCGCACGCGAAAAAGAACGCCCGTTGTCAGCGAGGTACACAACGCAAAAGACACAAGACGATTATTCCGTTAAAACACAGAATAGGAAAGAAACGACAGAAGAAAGAAACAGAACCGGTGGTTTGTCAAACGGTAATTACATCAAGGAGCGGACTTCAATCAGTCCTAAAAGTATCAGAGGAAGGAACGCCTTTCCTGGCACATCTAGCAACGGGCCTGAATCACCTACACCTCGGCCTCGTTCAGCAATGGCGAAGTTAGAACGTCCCAGTTCGCCGCCTCAAAACGCAAGCGAAAGGGGGCGACCCTTAGCTGGGAGAAACGCGAAGGAAATGGCACAAAATATCCCTTCAGATATCAAGAAAGAATTGCGAGAGGAGAGAAACAGAACAAGCAGTTTTCCTAACAAGGAGCGAGCTTCGATAAGTCCCAGAGGTAACACAGAAAGTGTCACAAACTTTCCCTCCCCAAAACCTCGTCCGCGCTCCGCAATGGGAAAGTTAGAAGTATCGGGTGAGAAAGAGTTACCCTTAAACAGAAGGACCCTGAAGGAAAAGACGACACCTTCCTTTGCCCCGGATAGTAGTAGGAAAGAAGCGCTAGCAGCGGAGAGCAACGGAAGCGACAAAGGGAGCGGCCGAATCCCCCTGGAGCGCGCCAACAGTTTCGTTATCAAGGAAAAGTGCGCGCAAAATGAGACGTCGAACAGAACTGCGAATCACCAAAGAGAAACAACCAGCCTCTCCGCGGCCAGATCCAAGTCGCTGCCTCTCATTGACGAGGTTTTCGATAATAATAAACGACAAGAAAGCTTCACTTTTGGTGGCTCTAGGTCCACGAGACCAACAGATGCCAGCTACAGCATGTCAGAATCTTTTAAACAAAACAATTCGTACTATTCTACATCTATAGCTTTATCTAATCACACCTCGCACGGTCGAACCGTGGCCGGTGGGTCTCATGAGAGACGTCGTGTGTCGGACTCCTGCGCCGTTGTCGGACGAAACCGCACTGAAGTCGACCGGGAAGTTTACGAGGACTTCCTGAAAGAAGTCAACGGGAGGAAGAAATCTGTGTCAAAACGCCTCAGTTCGCCGCCTACAGTCGATCGCCAAGTAACAACAACAGCAACAGTTGACCGACAAACATTAAAAACAACAGCAAAGACGTACACCAGTAGTAACGGCCACGCACAACATCACAGTAACGCATACAACAGGGAGACGATTTCTGGACAACATCACGACGCAGTCGACCGCCAAGTAACAACAACAGTTAACCGACAAATATCAACAACGGCAAAGCCGTACAACAGTAACGCATACAGCAGGGAGACGAATTCTGGACAAAATCACGAGGCTGAAGAGACAGACAGTTCTTCCTCTGGCTCTGGAGATGACACTTCACCTGACCAGAGAAGATCCAGTCTACGCCCGTGCACACCTGTCCCTTCAGATCACAAACTCCCCAGAACCGTGTCGCCCCGACAGGACCCGGTCCCCTGGCCGCCCTCTAAGATTCCCCGTCCGACATTTTACGCGGAACCGGAGGAGACGGTGGGCCCTGTGTCGCCCTCAGCTTGCTCGAACGCCAAAAACTTACAGGACTTCCTGGACTATCTGCACAAATCCAACGCGCTTCAGCGGTCAGACTCCGTGTCTTCGACGTCGGACTCCAGCGAAGGAAGCACTTTGATATGAATTGATTCTCTAATCTCCAAGCAGATCCCTTTCGGTGGCAAGACAGTATCCATTAGCCAGAGAAGGTCGCCGGCCACCAGGGTAGCGACAAAAAACGGCCATATATGAAAAGCTAAAGATCATTCCCCCACAACCTCTGCTTGGAGAGTAAATATTGATTCTCACAATGTCACTGTTAAAGTTACGTATATGTATTTTTGTAGCGTTACGCCCTGGACACTGATGAAGCAATTCACTTCTCAGTCACCTCGGTTTTATGTGTTAACTGTTGAAATAAATATTGCTACTTTTGTACATTTGGACTATTAAACTCTCCACTTTATATACGTCTTTTGCCGTTACTTGGTCAATACTGTATCCTGGTACAGTTTCCTCACACAGCTCTCCGTTTTATCAACATTTTTGATCTCAACTTTGTTTTTACTTGGACAATATTGTAATCATTAGACACCCTCATATGTTGCCAATATCAAGCATGAGTCATGTACAAAGAACACGTCCATAATCCCAAATGTATTCCCTCGTCCTTGCCAGACCGTTTGTTGACTTAACCTCTTATCCGGACACAAGGTCAATGTCAACTACTGATTCTAAATTAATCTGTTAGGTTTTCATTAATTTTTTTATTAGAACTTGTGGAAAGCGACCCGTGGCATATTGTTGTAATAAATGTTTCCTTGGGGGGGGGGGCAGCTTCACGTTACCTCCCTACGTAACTTAACGTTACCACTTTCATCGACATTCCGCCATCTTGAATTTGAAGGTCAAGGAATATTTGTCGATGAAGGTTAGACATCCAGGTAATAAGATACGCCAAAAAAGCTTTAAGCAACTGGATATGATTTTGGTATCCACTAGCTTCGTCAGTGACTGAGAGACCAGAGGGGAAATCCAGGTTTATAAGCTAGTGGATACTAGCTGAAACGTCTGACCAGGTTTCCAAAATTATATCCAGTTGACAGAACCTGACGTACAAGGTCAATATGTAACGAAGTGTCGAATATGTACAACGCACACGAGTAGCTGTAGGGCTGCATCTCATATCTACCCAAGGGAGGTCGTTGAAATTATCCTGTTCCTTTGTGAATTTATCGGCTCTGAAAGGTTTCGCCAGAAACCCCCTTGCAGTTCCAGAACAAGCTGTTAGGTGGACCAAACCCACACCACTTACTACTGGCAGGTAAAGCTATCCACCACTCAAAAATCAAGACCATAGCATGTCCAGGACAAAAGATACAAAAAACGGAAATTCTGCTGCAGTACCAAGGTCATCCACCAGGAGGCCCATATTTGACCTTGCCCTTTGTCTTTCCTAGACTTACCAACATACCAAATATCATCACAATCCATAAAGGTTTTATGAAGTTATGCTGACCACAAAATTGCGGAAACACACACAGACACACACACAGACATACAGACATTTTTAGTTAAAAATAGCTCCAAATGCCACAAAACTGGAGATAAAATGAGATTCCTCCATGCATACACTAAGGTACTTCACTCAAAATGGTCAGGAAATAGACATTTTCCCACAAGTCGCCCTCTATTGCCATTTATGAAACCATTATCTCCTGCGTTGCTAGGGAGGTATATTTTCCCTAGCAACGGTTACCATAGAAACATAATATAGATTTCCAAGGCCCTTTAAATTAATAATTTTCCTCGATTAGGAGTTTTCTTCAAGTTTTCCATATAGTGTGCACTCCATTTTGCTGGGAAAGCAGCCAAGTGCCTCCTTAGCAACGGCCCTAGCAACGGTTTTCCCCACAGAAGGCCTTTAAGAATAGAACTTTTAGACACTCATATCTCCGGATAGAATAGACGGATTTTTATGATTTAAAGCTTGAAATGTAGGAAATGATACAAAAAGTCAGATGAATGCATGCAGCAGGCTCAAATATGTAATCCGAATATTTTACAGGTTTTCAAAAGTAAACATTCTATTTTTTTACCAATTTTTACCAAAAATTCGAATTTCGAAAGCTCATAACGAATCGAAACATGACATATCGAAACAAAATTAACATTTTTGTAATCCTTGGTTCCTGTTTTATCATTCCATGAAGTTACACTGAAAAATATCCGTATTTGATTATTTGACGCTCCCCTTTGCATTATAAGTGCAAAAGGAAGCGGTTCATATGAGGTCAAAGTTCAAGGTCAGATAGCAAGGTCAAA
>NW_017802380.1:384043-390739 GCF_001625305.1 Branchiostoma belcheri | reverse complement strand
AATCAAATACCCATGATGTAAAACACTGGAATTACACAATTTCCTCATTAATTATGCAAATGAAGTCATTATTTGTATAATTTGCATCCAATAATGTAGATCTCTGCCTAAGCTACCCACATACCAAAAATCAAGAAAATACATTGTTCCTTTGTGAATTTATCGGCTCTGAAAGGTTTCGCCAGAAACCCCCTTGCAGTTCCAGAACAAGCTGTTAGGTGGACCAAACCCACACCACTTACTACTGGCAGGTAAAGCTATCCACCACTCAAAAATCAAGACCATAGCATGTCCAGGACAAAAGATACAAAAAACGGAAATTCTGCTGCAGTACCAAGGTCATCCACCAGGAGGCCCATATTTGACCTTGCCCTTTGTCTTTCCTAGACTTACCAACATACCAAATATCATCACAATCCATAAAGGTTTTATGAAGTTATGCTGACCACAAAATTGCGGAAACACACACAGACACACACACAGACATACAGACAGACACGCCAAAAACAATACCTCCATTTTTCATGGAGGTAAAAATCTACATTTTCAGTTAAAAATAGCTCCAAATGCCACAAAACTGGAAATAAAATGAGATTCCTCCATGCATACACTAAGGTACTTCACTCAAAATGGTCAGGAAATAGACATTTTCCCACAAGTCGCCCTCTACTGCCATTTATGAAACCATTATCTCCTGCGCTGCTAGGGAGGTATATTTTCCCTAGCAACGGTTACCATAGAAACATAATATAGATTTCCAAGGCCCTTTAAATTAATAATTTTCCTCGATTAGGAGTTTTCTTCAAGTTTTCCATATAGTGTGCACTCCATTTTGCTGGGAAAGCAGCCAAGTGCCTCCTTAGCAACGGCCCTAGCAACGGTTTTCCCCACAGAAGGCCTTTAAGAATAGAACTTTTAGACACTCATATCTCCGGATAGAATAGACGGATTTTTATGATTTAAAGCTTGAAATGTAGGAAATGATACAAAAAGTCAGATGAATGCATGCAGCAGGCTCAAATATGTAATCTGAACATTTTACAGGTTTTGAAAAGTAAACATTCTATTTTTTTACCAATTTTTACCAAAAATTCGAATTTCGAAAGCTCATAATTATATAACGAATCGAAACATGACATATCGAAACAAAATTAACATTTTTGTAATCCTTGGTTCCTGTTTTATCATTCCATGAAGTTACACTGAAAAATATCCGCATTTGATTATTTGACACTCCCCTTTGCATTATAAGTGCAAAAGGAAGCGGTTCATATGAGGTCAAAGTTCAAGGTCAGATAGCAAGGTCAAAGCTACCAATGTGCAACGGCTATCATATCAAAAAATATTCCACAGACACCCTTCTTTTCAAAAACCATGATGAGAATTTGCCACCTCAGGTGGTACCGATATCTCCTCTGGCCCATGGACTACAAGTACAACGTGTTGTGGGTACGCCTAACGCGTTCTTACCAACAACCTTACAGCGCTTCTAAAGTTTTTGTAAAAATCCTCTTGTAGGAGAGAAATATTGCGTCATTTTTATATGCAGACACCAGGCATCTCTTACCTGCATTTCTGTACACACAAAAAATGCAAAATCTGGCAGAAAAATAAAATTTTAGCATCTATTCCCGTGCAGACCACAGCCCAAGCCGTCCCTAGCAACGGTCATAGCAACCAATCTACTGATTTTAAGTCTGTGGATGTGTTAATCTTCAAACACTTATATCTCCTGATAGAACTGATGGATTTTGAAATTTAAAGTTTACCATTCAGAGAATGTTCAGCTGTATCAATCAAATATATATTTCAAGGCCCCATAGGTAACGGGAAAATATACATGATTATAAAATTTAATTTCTACACTTTTCTATTAAAAATTCCAAAAATTATCAGCTTTTCGAAGCACATTGTGCTTTACAACGGCTCAAAATTTATTTTGATATAAAAAGTGATGTCAGATACAGTAATACACCTCATTTTTTTCACATTATAATTGGTTTCAGGAACAATTAGCAGGTACTAGCTTCCTAATACATCGTTTTCTTGGAAAAGCAGGTTGCCTAGCAACCGTTGCTAGGCAAAGGACAGTTCGCGATGGCTCCACCCCTGAAATTGTTTCTAGTGTCGTGTAGAACATTTGTGCCAAGTTTCATGCTTTTATCACCATTTGAGCAATTTTCGCACCGATCGCCTAGGCTAGGACATTGCCTCATATCTGGGTACAGCCGTCTGGTATCCATTATGATGCAAGGTTATTATCAACTAGTTACAGTCATTCAATCCACCGATCAAGCTGAAGTTGGAAAGGATCAGTTAGAGGCAACGATCTTGTAATTATATGTAGTCCTAACGTTCACGTTTCTGACGACTTTTCCTCCCTACAATATTCCCCAATATTCTTCTTAGCCTTCTTGGCCCATAGGACGGTAAACGGTTAGCTCTTACCAGGCATTCGAGTGCGACTACGCCGCCTACTGACTACCGCGCTGAACTGCACCGAGAACATTGCATCAGACTGAGTGGTAAGTCACTTCCAGGATACTTAGTAATCTATTGGAGTGGTATGCCTTTCTTGTTCAAAAGTGTCCTTCTGGGTTCATTTAGGGGTATGGCATTCGAATGTTGGCTCGATTTGGACCCTCCTGGGGGGGACTCCAGTTCAGTGTCCTCAGGATGGGACGTTACGCCTTCAGTCCCGTGAATGAGGGCTTCCAAAACCTCTAGCTCTGCACGTTGAAGAAGCCAATGCATTTATCCAGAAGAGAAGTGACCCGGTGTGTTTGGACAAATTCCCGGGCACTTTGCAGACCCATCGCTTGATGCTCAATGACTTAAACTTCGGCTAGATCTTCAAAGAACAGCTAGCAACACAGTTTAGCTGCCTTGTTTGTCGCAAAAAAGCTAAGAAAGCCATACATATATCACATGATATACGAGGTTCTTTGATGCGCCACCATGCGGTTCATTACTGCAATGCACATTTTCGACCAGGCGGTGAAATGTCACTCACGGTGGACTGTGAAAACTGGGGTACGTGCGGGTCGCAGAAATCTGTCGGATGTTGCGGTAGTACGTCTAGACGCAACGTGGGACGATCTGTTCGCTATTATTTCGGTAAAAGGGCAGACAAGATAAGATAACTCACTGACGCTACGTTGAAACATTCGACGCTTAGTCATCCTCTCGAAAAGATCGCGCGAAAGGTCAGAAATTGGGAGTGATATGATTCCTTAATCTCCAAGCAGATGTAAAGATTCTCTTGGAGGTGACGAGTTAAAACGAGACACTACTATATCCTTTCATAGAAGTATCGCAGAGTGGAACTCGGTGTCACCAAGTACAGTAGGGACATTATCATTAGATAGCCTTAAACAATGTCTAGAGTTAGAAGTTCAATGGTTAGGTGTAACAAGTCGATTGGTGTAATATAGTAAATGTAGTCGCCGCGTGCCTGCGAAGCTGGTGTGTTACGCTGTAAGGCGGTTATACCGGCTATACAGATACAGATAGGAAGACACGCTAACGTTAAATGTTGCAAAGCACACGTTAACACAGACACTGAGCCGCTGGCCGGGTCCTTATCTTACATCTGCTTGGAGATAAGTGATACCTTACCCAACGCACTGAAGGGGTTATATCAGTCCACTGACTCATATAACCTTTCTGCATCCTACAATCTGAAAGAGACAAAAATCAGCTACTGTATTTTACTGCGTAAGTTGCAGTTGTAACACAACTTTTCTTCCACAATGTATGTTTATCAAATCTTCATTGCACCGCCTACCGGTTAATCTCCAAGCAGACCCTAGGGTGGCAAGGGGTGGCGTATTGGACCCTCTCTGGCCAATGGATACCGCCTGGCCAATTTGATACTGTCTTATGCCACTCTAGGATCTGCTTGGAGATTACCTACCGGTAGTTATCACTAGACCCTACTCCGTGCTCAGTGTTTAGTGTGCTCTAGGGTGAACCTTTATGAAGTTTGTCCCCCTCGTAACAATTACAGGACTACAAAAAGAGCGGCCCATAATATCTACAGGAGGCTACTAATCTGGTACTCGTAACGTACATACTACAAACGCCGGTAAAACAGCCGAGCACTGGTTGCGTTTGCCCCGCTCGCGGCGTGAACGATGTGGTTCAGCGGCAAGGACACGCCGGGCGCTCGTTCAAGGTCTGATCACCCGCCAGACGGGTTACCAGGGTTGTAACTCTTGTGGCAGTTCAAAAGATCGCGTCCTGACAAGTTGGAGCGTAAACCTGGCCGCCTATGTAGACAGAATTGGCTGAAACGGGAGGTCGGTAAAGTTTCCAAATTAGAGTGATTTTGAAACACAGTACGCAGTTATACACACTGTTTGCATTTGTTTCGAACGACCTACAAGAAAGCAGCAAATGCGTGCCAAACTAGATCACACGCACTGTGCCGGATTTCTATCTATTTGTTTACGAAGATCTTTACCACATTTGTGGAAGGATTCACAAAACAGGTGACTATCACCTCTTCAAGATGTCAAACCTGGGACCAGACTGTACGGTTTGAGCTAGCCTCTACCAGGCTTCGGGAGGCGGCTGGAAAGAGTAGAAATCGGCCAAATAGATGCATGTAGAGAGAGCATGCTAGGGGAGTTGGTATGCTGGAGAGAACAGTTTGCCTCTCTCCAGCAGACCAACTCCCCTGGCATGATATCTCTCTGTTTGGCCGATTTCTACTCTTTGCAGCCGCATCCTAAAGCCTGGTACAGGCTAGGTTTGAGCCACACACACCCATAAAGAACCCCTGCTCTTTTCAATAAGTATGATGGGGTCTTTAACGTGCTAGAGGTGTAGCTCTCCTTAACCTTAAACACTGGACCTCTGCTGGCTTTACGTCCTATCCGAGAGGACGTCCCTAACCGAAGCTGAGTACTCATTTTCACCTGAGTCAAGTTAGGAAATATGTGTTAAGTGCCTTTCCCAAGGACACAGCACTGGGGACTGCCAGAGATTCGAACTCAGAACCTTCGGATTCTGAGGCAACAACACTAACCATAAGATAGACCACTTAGACACACAAACTCGTTATTGAAGTTGACCACCCTGTATTAGCTCAGTAACTAGAACACTTTGTATTAGCCTAGTATAGTACCCTTATATGTTCCTTATGTATGTATGTCTAAGTCAAGAAGTGTATCTTTTGTCTCCACTCTTCCACATACGTTTGTTATGTGTCTGTTAAGTCTTGACCTGTACCTAGCCCGTCGTGGCATGAATGTACAATCATGAATCATCATCTTATTTGCCATTTGGAAAAGCGTCATAGACACCATCTACAATATCACGAGGAGTAGCCTCTACCAGGCTTCGAGAGGCGGCTGGAATAGTAGAAATTGGCCAAATAGAGGAAATAGAGAGATACTCGTAACATGCCAGGGGAGGTTGGTCGGCTGGAGCGGCAAACTGTTCTCTCCATGGCCAGCGGACCAACTCCCTCGGCATGATATCTCTCTATTTGACCGATTTCTACTCTTTCCAGCAGCCTCCCGAAGCCTGGTAGAGGCTACACGAGGAAGATCTATCTTGATTAATCATTTGATTTGCGAACCTTCGTTTCTCGCATGCTTGTCTAAGACAGCGATGATGTAATACCTCCAGGACAAGACGTCCTGTCAACACTCTGAGGCAAGTGGCGTTAAGTTAAGTCTGGCTGTGATAAGGTTATCTCTCCGCTGTATATAGGGCCGGGGGTCATCCAGGCTACCGCCAAGTGGCCTCCTGTTGGAATAGTGTCTGTATCTGTATAGCTGGCATATCCGCCTTTCGGCGTAACACACCAGCTTCTGTATCTATATAGCCGGTACAACCACCCTTCGGTGTAACACACCAGCTTCTGTATCTGTATAGCCGGTATAACCGCCTTTCGGCGTGACACACCAGCTTCTGTATCTGTATAGCCGGTATAACCGCCCTTCGGCGTCACACCAGCTTCTGTATCTGTATAGCCGGTATAACCACCCTTCGGCGTAACACACCAGCTTCTGTATCTGTATAGCCGGTATAACCGTCTTTCGGCGTAACACAGCTTCTGTATCTGTATAGCCAGTATAACTGCCCTTCGGCGTAACACACCAGCTTCGCAGGCACGCGGCGCGGCAGCAGCTGGCTACGTACATTAAACCGATCGACTTGTTACACCTAACCCTTGACCATCTAACTCTAGACGTTGTTTAAAGCTCGGACGTGTCGTGTTAAAGTGTCGGACGATTTATCCACTCACGTCTTCGCCCGTCTCCGAGACTTGTGTTGACTTAACTTTTCCGGTATGTGCAACTTACCCCGGAATCTGGTCCTTTTGAAGGAGCGCGGGACGCCCAAAAATTACGTCAGACCGAAAGAATTTCACGTTTTTTTTAAGAAACCCGTCGACAGGTGGAAAGTTTGAGCTCCGTGGCGACCGCGCCAAAATAAAGCCTGTATGTCCCTGCCTTAGCTCCGGGCTCGGATAATCTGTCTGCCAATTTGTAGCCCAGCGGGGCGCGTAGGAGGATGGCGAGAGGCGGGAAACAGTTGTAGTGTGATAGTTTTAGTCTCTATACCAGACTCAAATGGTAGCCTCCGTAGCAGGCTTATCGGAGCTGGGGAGTTTGGTGGTCTTCGGCTGTTTTCTGATTAGCCTCCGTAGCAGGCTTATAGAACTGGGAGTTCGGTGGTCTT
>NW_017802380.1:364996-383569 GCF_001625305.1 Branchiostoma belcheri | reverse complement strand
AATAAAGGAATAGTGGGTCGCAAATTGGAGCTTCTATGGCCCTGGATCTTCTCTGGTATACTATTCCTTTATTTCGGCCAATTTCTACATTTTTCCAGAGATCCGCGGTGCCTGGTAGAGGCTACCAAATCGGGGTTGGCGGGGCGTATGGCTTCCCTGGCCGGAGGGGTCATCTCTCATTCGCGGTAGGGGCTGGCACCCAGGCTACACCGAGTTGGCTCGCAGAGAAACTCGAAGCCGCTTCTACTAGTCGGAGGTGGTGACATTATAGGTGTGCTTTCACGGCTTGTCAGTCAGTCCGGGGATCGAACCATGGTACGGTAGTGGCCAGGCACGCCCGGCATTCTATCGGCCACACGAGAAGGTCAGCCAGCACTTTTGATGGTCTTTGGGGAAGTCCAAACTTGAAGCGCTGGCGGCCAACTGCTGCTCAAAGGGGGAAAGTGGGGCTTCAAACGCAAGTTTTTCCCAGGCCGACTAGCAATGACCGTGTAATTTGTTTGCATACCCCGTGCCCTTCAAGTGCCACCGTCGCATCTTGACTGCACGTGTAGAAAACGCGAGATTGACTCGGAGACGACTCCAACTCCGCTGGTCCTTCCTACATGTAGGTTTTCCTCTATCTCCTTCCTGAGCCGTATCTGGACTAGAGCAAGCGGGACTAGCTCTAGCTCTCTGAGGTTCGTCGCACCTCGCTGCCCGCTGTGAGAACAACAAGAGAAGAACAACAGGAAGACCGCACAGGTAAGCAGAGACCTCGCCTGACGTGACAGGCGTTCCCTCTCCTCTCCTCTGACAGGCGGTCAGAACCTGTTGAAGGTTCTGTGAAGTGTGACGTTTGCGCGGGTCAGTGGTCGCGGTGTGTCATTACTAGTACTGACTCACACGGTACGGATAGCCAGCCCACCTCAGTCGCCACGCAGCTCTCAGTTAGTAACGGTCCTCCCTCCCAGTGCAGCGCCAGCGGCTCTCTGTACTGTACTGTACAAACCTGTACATACCAGCGGCGCAGAGTTTGCAGACGGTTGTTTGAAGTTTGGAAACCGGCCGTGCAGTTGAGCAAGTCTCTCTTGGCTAGCCAGCTCGACTGTGTGTTCAGCGGTTGCCTCTTCTCTCAACTCGACGCATGCACTTGGCCTGACCGTGTGTGTCTGTGTTGTGTGTGTTTTCGCATGCAAAGGCATATCTAAAAGAGCAAGGGAAGAACTCGCTCTACTCGGCCTGGGCATCTCTGTACTGCAGTGTTGGAGCCAGACCTTGAAGGGTGTTGAAGTGAATGCAGCTGTTGTTGGACTGACGATAACAGGGCAAGATTAGAGAGCGTCGTGCGAGCAAAACTCGCTGCTGGGAGCTCGGGGAGAGCGGTCACAAACTCATGTTCAAGGCGGCACAATTATAGGAGCTCCGCGCGACGGCTGCTGCTGACGACATCACCTGCTGTTCCGACCCTGTACTCTGTCTTCTGCGTGCGGTATCGTCTTGTTGACGACGGCTATCGTCGCGGTTTATTGGAGAGCAGCGGACAAGGACTCTACCTGGGCCTCAATTAGCCCGATTGGACAAGATAAGCAGCTCATCGGCCGCGGCTGACACTAAGTTCGCTCCCGGAGGCGAGCTAGCGAACCCGCCGACCGCCCGCTCAGCTCCAAACCAGCGCCAGGAGCAAGGAAGGCCTTTCTCTGCGCACCGTGGGTGTCCTGAAGCCACTACAGGGTGGTCATCATCTTGTCCTGGTCTAAGGTTTCGCCAGGTAAGCGACGACCTCATTCCTACATGTTTTAGCAACAAGACGCGGGTTTTATATTATACAACAGCGCGGGCTAGCTGTGAGAACACCGCTGCACGGGGCAAGCGAGCCAGCGTGCAGCAAAGCTTTCAAACAGCCTGAAAGTGTCTGACAGACATTCCCACCTATCTTGGCAGATCAAAAAGCTGGGCCGTATTACGAAATGCCGTAGGCGCCAGAACAGTGTTGGCGAACAGTCAGCCAGCGCGCAGCTAGCCGAACTGTACTGTACGCACCGCAGCCTTAAGCCTCGTTAAGAGAAAACTGTAACAAAATCGTGACTTCTGTAACGCAATCCGGCCCTTTTACGACTAGACGTGGTCCGGGCCAGCTGGCAAATGGTTGTCACTCTGTTTATTTTCTCCCGCTGAACAAAAAATAAACCGGTTTGCCGTCTGGCAGTAGTAGCTGTGCAAGTTCACGTTCAGCTAAAGTCTGCTCGGCAGCGGGGGTCGGATACCTTCTGTTGTCTCTGCGCGGGTTTTAAGGCTTCTGCCGTAATCGTGTGCAGGCCTTCCCAGTGTTAATCAAACTACGGTCGCCAGGCATCTAGCCGCGAGTTCCGTGTTAACAAGGTGATTTCGGCGGATCATATGTTCGCCCATGTCACACATGCGTAGCTGCGAACACAAACATTTGTTCTGCCTGCTTTAGCACGCTGGGGCAGGGCTCGGGGATGTATAAGGACCATCTGACTTCGTCTGGGCAAAATCCGCAAACTGCCAAGAACCTCGGGGATATCAAATAAGGGTGTCGCAGTCTGAAACGTGCAGTGGGGTAATTTTATGCCCCCTACCTAGAATTCATTCTTTCCTAGAACTATCGCAGAGTGGAACTCGCTGCCACCAAGTACAGTATTGGCATTGTCATTAGATAGCTTTAAACAATGTCTAGAGTTAGATGTTCAAGGGTTAGGTGTAACAAGTCGTTCGGTGTAATGTAGCCAGCTGCCGCCGCGCCGCGTGCCTGCGAAGCTGGTGTGTTACGCCGAAGGGCGGTTATACCGGCTATACTGATACAGATACCTTTTGTTACCCCAAGCTAGACAATGCCTAATTTTTGCCCACTTGTTCGTACCCAGTGTTTCTAGTGGCTCAAAACGTACCCTGGGAAACTGCACCCCCACAAATGTCTTTTTAATAAGAATGGTCCAGTCCAGAACGGTCATATGGATCTTGTTCAAAAGTGCCCATGACTCATCTCTCGGTGGATTTTCCGAGATGACAGGTATCAAATTTTCCCCGTATCCCTTTCAGCCCAGAACACCGCAGACTTTCCTGTTCCCGATAGCTTAAACGCGAGGTTCTTGGCTCGACTTCAACATCAAATCCTTTTAAGTTACTTGTGTTTCCTTCTAAGTTGCTCGTGTTTCTATACTGGGAAGCCCCCCGCGGGAAGGTGCTGTACGGTACCGAGTGATCTTATGATCTCTGATGTCCCGGTGTAAGTTGTAACTCACTGATGTTGTTGTATTGAACCCTGTGCAGACATTTACATACACTGACTAGCTAGCTTCCGTGAATAGTTTTATCAGTTTTTTTTATTGAATAAAGCAATACAAATACAAGGACGTAGTGGGGCTGAACTCAAGTTATACAACTTATTTTACAGCCCCACTTAACATAAATACAATAGTCATACAGATAGTCATAAACATAAAGTAGTGCGCTGAAAACTAAACCCCAATACATACAGCAATAAGGTTTTATCAGGTTGGTAAGACACTGGGTAAAGAGACTCTTTTTACACAACCAAGTCAGTGCTGCAATGCAATGTGAACCAGTCAGAATTGCCCTGAGGAAGGTGACAGACGGTCACCGAAACGTCGGCTGAATAGAAGACTTGGTTGTGTAAAAAGAGTCTCTTTACTCACTGGCTAGATAGAATTAAACATGGCAAATCTGAGCTTCTGCCATTTTCAATTCAATTTCTTTCTAAAAATCAACCTGGAAGAAGTACAAGGTACATTTGCGCCTGAATTATGTTGAATTTCTTTTTAAGACGTACGATTATTTTGTACGAGTACTTACAGTGTGAAAGTGCAGCATTCAAAGAACCATTTGCTCTTTATCTCCACACTTAAGACACCTTATAGATGGGATTCCTCATTATTCAGAACATAGAATACTCACCAGGGCAGACTATGCCTATAGTAGATTTTTCAATGCATTGGCATTAGCTTCTTAAAAGTTAGAAACATCTCTAACCCCCATCTTAAAGGAAAAGATCAACATACACGAGCTTCCTTAAGTTAGTCTAACCTTGAGTATTCCTTAGCGTGTTCTGAGCGACTCCCCACTTAAGGGAAGAAAAATAAACTTCACTATGTTGACTGGTAACCTTGATAACGTTGTTGATAAGTCAAGTCAAGTCTGTGGGAGATTTCCGTTCCGTGTTCTCCGGATAATCCAATAGGACTGTTCCACACACGGGGAACATGGGTGGGCTTTGGAGCGTTCTTCGAGGGATGAACCAAGGATTGAGGTGTTCAAGAATTCATTCTTTCCTACAACTATCGCAGAGTGGAACTCACTGTCACCGAGTACAGTAGGGGCATTGTCATTAGATAGCTTTAAACAATGCCCAGAGTTAGATGTTCAAGGGTTAGGTGTAACAAGTCGATCGGTGTAATGTAGCCAGCTGCCGCCGCGCCGCGTGCCTGCGAAGCTGGTGTGTTACGCCGAAAGGCGGTTATACCGGCTTTACAGATACAGATGAAACAAAAATGTTTTGGATTCTCATCTAGTTAGAAAACAAACACACCAAGTACCCAGTTCCTTTAGCTTCTGGTTTGTTTTAAGTAGAGCTGTGAAAATAAGTTGTATAATTTGAGTACAGTGCTGCTTAAGTGCTTTGCTCTTGTCGTTATGGTATTTCTAAAACATGATGTCACGTCATAATATACGTGCTACATCATGTCATACTAGAGTACCGTTGTACTTGGTACAATTGTACTCTAGTACGGTGACCTGTCAGCTGTTAGTTCCCCCTTTCCAGGAATGACGTAGTGTAATATTCAGGGGAAACTTGTTGACATTCGTCTGCCTCACGAAGTAAAACAGAGAAGTGTGTAGACCATTGTCACTCTATCCAGGTGGCAGTCGTGTGAACGTTCATGGGGCTCCAATGCTATCCTTTCATAAAACGTAACGTTAACACTTAAAGAAACAGTATAAGGCTATAATCGCCCATTTTTCAGCATCAGCTATGCAAGCTAATCTAGAACTGTAACTTGCAAAGTCTGTTTAAAGGGGTTGGGTAGGTGCCCTTACGTAGATGTACGTCAGTTTGTACACCCTCCAGATGACCATTGTCACAGACCATTGGAAACCAAAAGGGGATCCGCTAATCAAACAATGGGTATAACACAGTTCGGAAGTGAGTTGCTCAAAGCCATTGTGCCAATAGTGTTAGGGAACGTAAACTAACAAGGCCTTAATAGGGTGGAACACACATGCTATTGAGTAGTGTAATAAGGTAAATTTTTTTACAATCCCTTCGAATATTCTCCTACCACGTAGACAAACTTACGTGGTGTCAGTGTGTCAACCAACTAAAAACCTGGGTGAAATAAACCAGTAAAATAAAGAAACCCCTATAAAGAGGCCTAAAACACGCCAAAAATAACCCAAACCTCTGCTTGGAGAGTATGTGTCACTCCGGCCAGTGACCTTTTGAATCCTGACAGTCTCCCCTCGCCATTGCCGCGTCTTATATATGATCTGACCCCCTTTTTACAGTCTAAGTCAGCAGTCTTATCTGACCTGATATAAACTGTGTAAACCCGGTATACCAGACGGGTCTGTGTATGTTATCGTAATAACGTCCACTAGACGTCATTCAGGATGATAAGTCTTGTTTACATGGCCTAATACTAGTAGCCCCTGCCACGGAGATCGTGAAGGGGGGGGGGGTCTTTATTGACTCGACAAAAAGTACACTGACTTTCGTAATATGCATCGTATATGGGTTTGCATCATGTTATCTAACACTTGTGGAGCCCTATTTTGTTTAGAAACTGCGACCTTTCTGTGTAGCTATTGATCGATATCTTCCTGAAGGCTGATTTTTTTTACCTTATTTCTTACTTTTTGCACAAACACAAACACTTTTTACACAAACAACCTCATATACACACACGAGCACGCACACACACACACACACACACACACACACACACACACACACACACACACACACACACACACACACACACACACACACACACACGCCTCCTTCTCGGTCTGTCGTAATCTCCAAGCAGATCCTAGGGGTGGCAAAAAGACAGTATGAAATTTGCCAGGCAGTATCCATTGGCCAGAGAGAGTCCAAGACCAAGACGTATTGGACCCTCTCTGGCCAAGGAGGTTAAAGATTTTTAACCTTGCTCTGGCCAACGGATACTGCCTGGCCAATTTGATACTGTCTTTTGCCACCCTAGGATCTGCTTGGAGATTTTGTCTGTCGCGATAGAGCTTCGAAACACCTGAACATCGTTTTCTACATACGCACGGCACGCGACCTTCCTGTGTCAAAAGTAGTCACCTTTACGCTTTACCCATCCCTGCCTGCGGACATGTCTGCCTTGTTTGTCCGTATAATTGGTGGGAACACTACATACAGGTGGTTTCAGTAGCCTCCATAGCATGCCAAAAACTGAGGGTTTGGGGGGTCTTTGGGAGCTTTTATGTGCTATTTTCTGATTACATATAGACAACATAGCCGGCCTGGTTACTCCCGTTAGAACTGGGCTAATCAGAAAACAGCCGAAGACCACCAAACCCCCAGTTCCAAAAGCTTGCTACGGAGGCTATGGTTTCAGAGTGTTTCTCTTCTTCTTCTGTCATCTTCAACTGAGATGAGGCATGATGCTTTCCATGTAGTTACAATACTAGTGCAATGCGGATTCGCTGCGGCTTGTGTTTGTAGCCAATCGTACTGGGTCACCCCTACTCTTCTCGATAGATGAGTGTGCTGGGTTCTTTAACGTGCAGAAGTTTGGCGCCATAACCTCCCTTATACACTTGGCTGCGGTTTAACACCCCCATATAGTAAAACGCTGAACTTAATTCCAACACACAATTTGGAGAGAGAGAGCAAATTTTCAGTGACCACTGTCGCCTTCATTAGGATAATTAATGACCAATCAGTCCGCAACGTGATCTCGCGAGAGTTACAATTACTACCAACACAGATTAACTTTCATGATAACCCCCATCTATTTATTATACGAGTTCAAAATCACAAGGAGAACAACTTGAAAAATCATTGATTTAAGACGAAATAGCGTCCGTGAACCCTCCATGATCTCACAAGGTTTCTGAGAAAGAAAAGTCTGTTTTTGTTTTTTGGTCTCCTGGATATATATAGCGGCAGGGATTACCCGACAGGGTTATTTTCCAATTACGGACGTCCCGTGGGCTTTACTTATTATCCGCGGAGAAGTGGCGGCCTAAAGAAGATCACACAATGAAGCCAGCACCTTCTTCCCAATTATCCTAAGACCCTAGCCGGGGTCTTCGACCTTCCGTGACATCCCACCATCTGTTGCTTGCGAGCAGTGGCACACACGGACACACAGCCATGCCTCCATGTACCAGAGTTATCAACCAAGGATTGAGGTGTTCATTCTTTCCTAGAACTATCGCAGAGTGGAACTCGCTGTCACCAACTACAGTAGGGGCATTATCCTTAGATAGCTTTAAACAATGTCTAGAGTTAGATGCTCAAAGGTTAGGTGTAACGAAGCTGGTGTGTTACGCCGAAAGGTGGTTATACCGGCTATACTGTCGCCTATACAGATACAGATACAGAGAGCGCACTGCGAAACAGACGCATATGTCGCATCCGAAAAGCAAAGCGCTTTGCTTTTTAGGTATAATCTCCAAGCAGATCATACGGTGGCAAGGCAGTACCCATTGGCCAGAGGAGCGTCCATTAGCCACCGAAGGACACTTCTCTAGCCAATGGATACTGCCTTGCCTCCGTATAGCATGCTGAGGGAGCTGGTCCGCTAGGGAGTACATTTCGACTGTTCTCTCCAGCAGACCAACTCCCCTGGCATGCTATCTCTCTATTTATACTCTTTCCAGCCGCTTTTCGAAGCCTGGTAGAGGCTAAGGTATTGTACCGCGGGCATTTCAGACGGCAATTTTAGACCAGCCGCTAAAATAGCTGTCTTTGCTAAATCCGGCAGCGACGCGTGGGAATCTTCGGCCCACGTACATGTAGTCAGTTGTCTCCTCGAGCTCGTGTCTCAATCTTGGCATCCGACCGACGTCCCAGATTTATATTTAGAACCGTGTACATGGCCTGAAGCGCTACCAGGTGGTTCTTGGACCTAATTGCTTCCCATTTTGCTGGTGATCTATTGCCACCGTAGCGCTTGTGGGGGCGACTGTGGGAGCGGACGTAAACTAACCAGGATGGTACCCAGGCTATTGCCACCGCGCCGCGGCATTTGCCGTGCCTTTGGAGAGTTAAGGCCACACCGACTTAATTTTATGGATGACATCCGCGCGCGCATTGATTTTCGCCTGTTCTGAAAAAAAAAGATCACGTCCTCTGGTCTGGCTATAGGTAGTCCATGGTAGTTAGCGACAATACGGAGGCGGTTGTAACCCTGGAGGATAGCACCTTTGGCTCCACGACTCAAGAACTCAGTGACGCTACATAGTATGACGTAACGTTACAGTGCCGATTCATAAATTCCGCAAAAAGCCACCATGTGCCGGCTTTCCGTGTACGTCGCTATGTACTGCCGCAAATACCAGCTTTGCGTTCCTGTACTTTAGTAGCATTTTTATTTTTGGTCGGAATTTTTTTTAATTCACCCGCGCGCACTAGTTTGGGGGTATTCAGAGGATGCCATCCATAACATTAAGTCGGTGTGGCCTGACATCCAAGGTCTGCCCACACCTGGAACGGGTCACGGCCATCACGGGTAATTGGGGAAAGCACGCTTTAAGTCCCCACAGCACAGCGTCCGTTAATCACCGTGTAGGAAATAAAAATCGCATGAGGTGGAACTGGAAACATGCTAGACTTCCTTCCCAAGTCATTAATCGTGGCGGCTCTGGGTTGTCTTAAGGGTGGCAGGGTTTGAAGAACTCTTTAGAAATCAGCTCTCTCTTTACTTTCGCCTCGCAGACGAAAACGGATGGGAGGACTTTGCCATTTCGGTCGGCAAAGTGATTTGTCTTTTGAAGGGGGGATGCTTCGAGCGCAGTGGAGAACTAGAAGTACTAAACGAGGGCCAGGCACGCACTTATCCCGTGGAGACCAAAAGTGAGAAGGCATTCGGTAATTCTCCAGGAAAACCGCACGCACTTCGTAAAAAATCACTCTCGCTTTGCCAAGAAGGTTGTTCTCTGATGACTCCGCGCGACGTCACATACAGGGCAAGGTGGTTGCCATTCATTGGTTAATAGCTCTATCCGCGCACATGCGTATGTATAAGAAGAACACGCGTACGGGAGTCTGTCTACAAAGGTCTAAAAGCCTCTGACTGTGTGGGTTGTTCGCCAAGTGACTCGTAAAATTGCGATCACCCTTGGTGAGAGCGGGGACTTAGTCAAGTTCACAGGCCCGCCTGGGAGCCCCCCGATGGTCGACCTGTTTTCAAACACATTAATTCCTGAAGGCCTGGCTCCTGATTAGAGCTCGCCTCTCCCCGAGGGGAAGTCAGGTGTACGTCAGTCGTCGGGAGCGCCCCAGTGCGAGTCTGGACCTGCGGTAGGTACGCCGGGCCTTTCTCTCTTCTGTAGTAGTGACAGATACGTAAGGCGGTAAACGCCGGGAGTTACTTGCTTCGGTTCGGATGAGGCTGCGCAGCTGTAACGTTAGATCACATAGCCGCCGGTGTCTCACGGCTTCTGAGTCATTCCAAGTCATTCGGGAACTTCTGTGGGCGAGTGGATGTCCCATGTGAGGTACTGTATGTTCTTCACATCCAAGCGTTTCCAAGCACTCTCTAAGCAGAGGTTTTAGTCGGTGCTATTTTTTGTTTGTTTGTTTGTTTGTTTGTTTGTTTTTGCTTTCATTTTCGGGAACTTCTGTGGGCGAGTGGATGTCCCATGTGAGGTGTGTTCTTCACGTCTCGTCAGCACAGTCAGTTCGTTTCCAAGTACTCTCCAAGCAAAGGTTTTGATCGGTGCTATTTTTTGTTTGTTTGCTTGTTTGTTTGCGTGTTTTTGTTTTTATTTTCCTCCCTAGATCTCTTCGCTGTCAAGCTCTGTTTTTTGGCAGTATTAAGTGGAGGAAAATGTAAGAAATCGTAACCACTACAAAGAATTTTAGGAAAGGAAACAAAATAACCCACAACCGAAACCTCTGCTTGGAGAGTAGCTGACAAGTATGTTGTACGATGTACGCGGATGGTTCATGTCATCCAGCTTTCCTGTCTCATATCATTCCGTCTTATCGTCCTTTTGGCTTCGCTTCCTGCAAACCGTAATGCTTTTGCTATTTTTACATCGCAACTTGGCAAGTGTAGAAAGTGGTTCTGGGAATCTAGGATGTTGTTATCGCTGAGGGGAATGGTTACGTTTGTTATCGGAATCTCCAAATCGGTCCTTAGTTACAGCAAACCTCGGAGCAAGAGTCTTAATCTTTTAAAACAGCGTTCATATGGTAGCCTGGGTACCATCCAGATTAGTTTACGTCCGCTCCCACAGTCGCTACCGAACAAACTGTGGGAGCGGACGTAAACTAACCAGGATGGTACCCAGGCTATTCATATGGTTGACACTTTCTCTAAAACTAACAGTTGCGGTGGTGGTGGAATTTACAGTAGTTTTGCTTGTTTGGGGATGCGGTTGTGTGAAAAGATGTTGCTAGGGAGTTTCCTGAAGTAAGCTTGAACGGGTGCATATGTGTAGTCTTAAAGTTCGATTATCAGGGCAAATGTCACCATTTGCCGCAGGCGCAGAAGGCCCATTTTGAGTATAAACTGGTGAGTGCATCCAAACCAACTGAAAACAGCCTTTTTCTTGGTATGTGTGGATAAAGGGTGTCAGGGGTCATGCTCCCAGTGTTTCCATCCATCGTACTTGATTATCTTCGCTGATTAAAAAAATGAGGTTTTTGGACTAAATGGACAATTTGGAGCTTGGACTACCCTGTCAATGTGAGTTTGCAATAGTTGAACACACAAGTAGGTGATTTTTGACAGCTCAGTTCTTAGATGTTTAGAGTTAAAACTTTTGGTCCAACACAAAAAAAGTTCTCTGAAAGCTTTCGACCAGTCACTCTGGTCTTCCTCAATAGACTGACCCAGTGAGGCTTGTCACGTGGCGTCTTTGCAGTGTGACGTCAACACTGGGTCAAAGATATATGTGGTAGACGATGTCGGCCCCCGTCGCGGTTCAATGATGTTTACCATATGTTCCAATAAGGGCTGTGGTCATCAGTGACGTTTGGCAATCCCACGATGCACCCGTGCTTGACTGACTGAGCGCGTTGTCAGAAGGCTTAGGCCACACCGACTTAGTTTTATGGATGACATTCGCCTGTTCTCAAAAAAAAAAAAAAGATCACGTCATCCGAGGCTCTGATGGCATTCAGGCTACCGAAGCTCACGACTCAAGACCTCAGTACATACGTACAGTGCCGAGTCATAAATTCGCAAAGAAGGCCAGCATGTACTCTTTGCCTTTGCATTCCTGTTGTTTAGTAGCATTTTTATTTTTGGCCGGATAATGTTATTCGCCCGCGCGCACTAGTTTGGCGGGTCTTCAGAGGATGTCATCCATAAGATTAAGTCGGTGTGGCAGAAGTAGCGTGGCTTTCCACGTGAGTCTTATCGTTTGGTAATCCCATGATGCACCATGAGCGCGCTGTCAGAAGTAGCGTGGCTTTCCACGTGCCACTTGGACGCGCAGGTGTCATCGGCGGAGCTAAAATTAGAAACATTCTTTGTTTTGCACCAAACATCCACCGTGCACGTGGCAACCCATCCCTCTGAAACTCTGAAACAGCAAACAGTATCGGTTGCACCCAGCCCGAGTGTGTGTGTAAGGCCATGTTAATTTGATCATATGGATGACATCCTCTGGGAACTCCAAAACTGGCGCGAGCGTGCAAATAAAAAAAATTGGCAAAAAAAGTTTCCTTCATTATCAAAACTACGTCACATTTTCTTCTTTTCCTGAATTGATTTCGGCATTCTATGACATTAGTATCGTTTTCTAATACTATTTTTGCAACATACGACATATATTCGCTCATTTTGTACGATTTACACTATGATGGAAAAAAAAATTTGGGGGGGGGGGACGAAAATTCATGCGCGCGCGGATGTCATCCATATAATCACCATGGCCTATGAGTCAGACGCCTGGAGTGGGAAAACTGCGTACTGAGAAATGTCACCCGGCGACTCTCTCCTGATCTTTCCAGATCACCTCAGCTCTGCGCACATGTTCCGGCCCAGAAGAGAAAACATCGCTGACAGATATTGCACATTGGTGCTGAACCCCTTCTCTCTGTATATGTTGTAAGCTAGAGAGGACGACCTTTTAGCCGAAAAAGTGGGCGGGTGCCGGGAGGGAGGGTTTGCGAAAACTTGCTGGTGTCATGTTTGCTCTTCTGATCAAGAATAAGTCAAATGTTGCGTTGGAAATTGAGTTTTAAACCTGTTTAGAACGACTTCTATCAACACAGATGAACTTTCAAGTTAATACGTGCATTTTTTTCTCGTGCTGCTAAGTTGTTTTTGCGCTATTACCAGTGATTTCTCTGGTGCATTTCCTTATTTCCCTTTCCCTCTTCACTTATTTCGTCGTTTCTTCCTCCCTCTCGAAACGCCTGACTTGGAATCGCCCTTCGCAACCATGGAACCCTCAATGTCGTCTGACAGTCGAGTGCTGACAGGACATCTCCCAAGACTAGAAACGCGCTTGTCTGTTTACCCTTCTGTAAATACACCTACCACTTGTGAAAGCCAAGTTTAGCTCCTGTAAGCCTGACCGGCTTTTATTTGTATATGTATGTGTGCGCCGACTTTCAAGCTTCAAGGAAAAGGTTGCCAGCGGGGGTGGGTTTATGGGGCTATTTTAAGGTCGCGAAGAACCAGACGTTTGTAAGCTTAGATCTTTATTTAACTGCTCCAGTTCCTCGGCTATTTTTAGCTCGTTACGTCATGTGCTGAACTTTGAGATTACGACCTCCCATCCTTACACTGTGGAAGAATGTTTGTCTTTAAGTCTGAGACTTTAGACACAGATACTGAAATGCATATGGCTAGCTAGAATTGTAAAACATTGATATCCCTTTCTACTGTGGTGACTACCGTTGAGCGACTAAAATTTTCATTACTTGTTGAAAAGAATTTCAGCATATATAACTGTATTTTGTAACTTTTGAGTGTTTATCGTCTTTCAATAATGCTAATTTTTCCAAAATTGTCCATCAAATAATGCAAATTTTATGTCTTGTCTCATATTGAATTGATTTGAAAAAGCTATACGTCGTACAAATCCAATGTTAGTTGCTCAACGGTCTACATCTAGGGGAAAAAAGGAATAAAAAGAATTTGAATTTCTGACATATTATCTGTATCATTATAACGGGTATAACCGCCCTTCGGCGTAACACACCAGCTTCTGTATCTGTATAGCGTATAGCCGGTATAACCGCCCTTCGGCGTAACACACCAGCTTCATTATAGACTAGGGCAAGAGTCATTGACTGTTACAATGACTGGTGGGCGTACTAGGACTGTATTTTCTTACCCGAATTTCTTGGAAAGGTTGAAACTGACATAAGTGTCGAACCGTTGCCATGCGGTGTCAGAATGCGGTCAGTGTTCTTCTCGTTTTGGGACTCGTTATTGACGGACATAAACTTGCTGCGCTTTACTCTGGCAGAAAGATTAGCATTCTGTATCTGTATAGCCGGTAAACCGCCCTTCGGCGTAACACACCAGCTTTGCAGGCACGCGGTGCGGCGGCAGCTAGCTATATCACACCGAACGACTTGTTACACTCAATCTTTGCACATTTAATTGCAGGAGTTGTTTAAAGCTTTCTAGTGATGATGCCCCAACTATTCAGAGCCTAAGTATGGAGATCGTATGACTACTGCCATATGTATATATGCAGATTGTAGGCTTTGTGATTTTGAGGAGGTTTGAACAGACTGATAGATACTCCTGAGTCCTATCTTCTAAAGTTATATGTACATAACTAACGTGAAAGTATCCATCCAAAATAAACCTAGGAAAGCTCGTGAAGCTTACACATCTGAGATGCAAACATGATCTTTCCTAAGCTGCTTTCGATTCTTTCAATTTACGACCGAAATGACTGTCCTACGTTCTGCAGCCAAAAAAGTCGTATTTCTTAAGGGACAAGTTTCGCTAGACTACACTCCAGGTTAGTGGGCTAAGAGTTAAGAAGACGAACGGTGACGCAGGCGACATGAGGATCCAGGCACCCTTGAAGACAGGGTAACCATTTGTTATAATCGTCTTACTTTTAGGTAGTAGGGCTGTTTGACAAGGTTGCCAAAAATAACAGCGGTGAGACGGGACCCCAGGTTCAGCTCCCCTGTCCTGGCACATACACCTTTAAACCATTGAAACGTTAAAGACCTTCCCCTGCCAAAACCTGTCAGGTCTCATCTGTCAAGTTTGGACCGTTTTCACACGTTCGCTCTTACGTAACGCGCGAAATTCGGTCAACAAAGTAAGAGAGACCAACCTGTACGGACAAGTGTTGCGTAGACTGATAAATTTTCTACGACTTTAGTTTGTTTGTTTTGATTTTTACCCATTAGGCACAAGCGGGGACCTGTCTCATCGGTCCAGGAAAACGATCGATCACAATCGTGCCAAGTTGGACTCTATAAGCTTTCTCACGAACAAGAGCAAAAAATCAATTACTAGTACTGTACCCTCCCCTACCCACTTCCGAACATTTGGACATCAAGTTAGGGAAGAAAAGGCATGAACCTGTTTTCGAAGATTTGGCCAAGCACACTGGATCAACCCTACTCCTGTCGCTAAGTGTGTTGGGCTCTTTAACGCGCAGAGGTCGGGCTCACTCATACATAAAACCGACGGCTTAACCGACTAATGCTAAGGTTACATCTAATCTGTATCTGTATCTGTATAGCCTTTAATCTGTATCTGTATAGCCTTTAATCTGTATCTGTATAGCCGGCATAACCACTCTTCGGCGTAACACACCAGCTTTGCAAGCACGCGGCGCGGCGGCAGCTGGCTACATTACACCGAACGACTTGTTACACCTAACCCATGAACGTCTAACTCTAAACATTGTTTAAAGCTATCTAATGAAAATGCCCCTACTGTACTTGGTGACGGCGAGTAACACTCTGCGATAGTTCTAGGAAAGAATGAGTTAAACAACCATTGGATGATGCACAGGATTTTTCTCTGTGGTATCTTTCTGTGTGCACTTTCTATCCTTAAAGTTTCGCGTCGGAAAGCAGCCCACCACTAGGCTATACTGTGGTTCTTATTAGTTCAATCAGAACCGTACAGGAATGTGCAGGGATTGTTTGTTGTTCGCGTGTTTTGCCGCTGAAGTTGTGCACCGATAGTTCCTCACACATGAGTCACACCGGAGGTCGCCTCCAATGTCACGATCAGTCTGTAGATTAGATTACCATCAAACTGCTGGCAGTACGGGGAGAGAAAAGCTGCTCAAGCTACGTGCGGTAAGCTCATCTTTTTTTATCGGTGTCGCTCAATGCAAGGCAAATTATTTTTGGCCACTTCTAGGCATAGACCTAGGGGTACCAAAGTGAGTATATTGTAGTTATGTCAGGAGATGGCGGTGGACCTTTGTTTTGAAGCTTTGTGGGTTGTAGTCGGACGGAAAGCAACTGTTTGGAAGAGAGTTCCATAATTTTGCAGTCCGGGGAAAGAAGCTGTTGTTGTAAAATGACTTGGAGACAGGTATGTTAACGGTGTATTGATGAGAACTGGAAGAGAACCTAGTGGCATGGCACGCTGAAAGGTTCTGAGCGGCGGAACAAGAAGTGCAAGTTCTCCTGAACATCGACCGTGAAAGTATCTGTAAAAGAGGGATAGGGATGCGACATTGCGTCTGTGTGAGAGGGAATCCAGCTCTTGCCGTCCTTCGTTTTTAGCGTTTGTACAGAAAGTCGATTTGACAAGGTAGTACCATGTCAGACCAAATATTTGAGGTACGCGGGACCAAAAGTTCAGCTCGCTATCGCTCCATCTTGGCAGAGCTAACCCCGGGCTACGAAAACGTTGCATAACTCTTTTCTCCCTATCTAATTCTCCCGGTGTTGCGTCCTCGTAAATTGGCGCGTCTAATAATAGCAACTGCCGCGACAGCACTTCTGAATGAACTTTGATTTGAAACAAGTCGTCAGAGGACGACCACCTAGTCTCTACCAGACTCCTTTGGAGGCTGAATAAATAGTAGAAATCACCAGGCACAGTAGGGGCATTGTCATTAGAGAGCTTTAAACAATGTCTAGAGTTAGATGTTCAAGGGTTAGGTGTAACAAGTCGATCGGTGTAATGTAGCCAGCTGCCGCCGCGCCGCGTGCCTAGCCTGCGAAGCTGGTGTGTTACGCCGAAGGGCGGTTATACTGGCTATACAGATACAGAAATTGGCCCATAGAAGAATGTAACTGACCAGGGGAGTTAACCGGCCATGGAGCCGCATTTGCCTCTATGGCCGGCTAACTTCCCTGGTCAGTTACATTCGTTTTACGCCAATTTCTACTATTCTATGTTAATACTTTATAGTCTAGGAGGAGATGCTGCTTTATTCTCCATTCATGGTACGTTTGCTTCATTTGCATAAATTTGCATAAAGAGTCCTAGCATCATGATGTCACATCTGAACCATAGTACGACATATCTTAAAAAGATCAGGGCAATTCAGGGGACATTAAGGTATCATTCTATTCTATACTGCCCAAAGTATGTACGACACAAGATTTTTCAGGTCACTCTCCTGCTGGACTATTAGAGCGCGTACGTGAGATTGGGAGACGCAGCTTCCGTCTGTTTGCTTGGATTCCCCGTAAGTTATGGGAAGGAGTGTCTCCTCGGCTTGAGGAGCCAACCCATCACGCCGGTGCCAGGCTTGGGTTTCCCGGTTTTCTCACGGCCGAGCGCGAGGCACACGTGCGAGAGCGGGCAGAGTCAGGTGGTTCCCACACCCCGCCTGACACAACCGGAGATTTACGACTCGCGGTAGCCTCCTTCGCAGACTTCTGATGCGGCTAGCCTCCTTTTTAGGCGTTTCGGGATAGGTCTTTTTTTTTTAGGGGGGGGGGTCTGATCAAACGTATATCGCACGCAATAGAAGCTTCGGCCGGCAACCCTACATAGCTCTCCCTGGCCGGATAACTCCTCTAGCACACTATTCAATTTACTTGGCCAATTTCTACTAATGTGAGCAACCTAGGGAGCCTAGTTGGAGGCTAGTTTAATTGGTCGGTAGATACGATTTTGGAAAAAAGAAAAGATCAAGGAAAAGTGTTTGAAGGACGCTTAATTTCGACAGTTCTTACCTGTGATCTGTGCCGTGCCCTGGAAGAATTGACTTGAAAAGGGCTAAAATGTATATCAAAAACTCAAACTCACTTTACAAACACGTTATACAGTGGACGTACGGAAAAGACAACGTCCTCCAAAGCTCTAATACAAAATAGTATTACAAGGTTACATTTACAACTCACAGGTTAACAACATGTTGGAAACAGAAAACGGCGGCTTCTAAGTTTAAGCACCGTGATTGAAGAAGCTGTTTGGCGACCGATCCTCTATAGGTTACAGGGTCAGGGAGATGGGAGAAGGTCTAGGACGCCTAGTAAAAAAACATGCACAGTGCTCGTGTTAGGCACAATGCCATACGTGCTCTATATAGCTAACATAATCTGTACGGTATAAGTTACGACACTCTAATCAGTGTCCACTTACTCTCCAAGCAGAGGTTTAGGTTTTGCCTTATTTTGGCGTGTTTTAGGCTTTTTATCGGGCTTTCTTTTTTGCACTGGTATTTTTTTACACCAGCCCATTAGTATCTTTTTCTTTGGGTTGGCATAAAGAAAGATACCAGTGCAAAAAAGAAACCCCGATAAAAAACCCCTAAAAACACGCCAAAAATAAACCAAAAGTCAAACCTCTGCTTGGAGAGTATTCCGCTGTAGCCTCTACCAGGCTTCGGGAGGCGGCTGGAAAGAGTAGAAATCGGCCAAATAGAGAGATAACATGCCGGGGGAGTTGGTCAGCTAGACAGTACAGTTTGTCGCGTACTCTCTAGCGGACCAACTCCCTCGGCATGTTATCTCTCTATTTGACCGATTTCTACTCTTTCCCGCCGCCTCCCGAAGCCTGGTAGAGGCTATATCCGCTGGCCAAAATACCTTATGCAGGCTTTACGCATAATTGCACTTCCAGCTAATAGAAAAAAAATCGCGTTCTGTGTTATAATAAAGGGTTAATGCACTGCCCCGAGTTGTATATGGTGTCATAACTGCATGAGCAGCTGCCATAACCACCGAATAAACCACCGTGTGAGCGAAGCGAACGAGGTGGTTTATGAGGTGGTTATGGCAGCTGCCCATGCAGTTATGACACCATATACAACGAGGAAAAGGCAGTGCATTAAAATTATTATCATATAGCCTATCCAAACTGTCAATCAACACAATTCCTGTTTGAAATACAACAGCTTTAATATATATACATACATAAAAATACATTCGAATATATTATACGCTTTAAAACAAATATGGATAATTTCATTTAATGCAAATTGTAGTTTAAATAA
>NW_017802380.1:362821-364976 GCF_001625305.1 Branchiostoma belcheri | reverse complement strand
ACCAGGCAAATTTTAACTGCACCACTTTAAGTTTAGGAAGTATGTTTTCCTATGTCAGTGTGAATGCCATTCAGTACCAAGGACAGCCAAGGCTTGAAATATTTTTTCTGCATACTACATGTACTAGTAGGCAACATTGAAGACTATTTTACACCAGGCAAATTTTAACTGCACCACTTAAAGTTTAGGAAGTATGGTTTCCTATGTCAGTGTGAATGCTGTTCAGTACCAAGGACAGCCAAGGCTTGAAATATTTTTTCTGCATACTACATGTACTAGTAGGCAACATTGAAGACTATTTTACACCAGGCAAATTTTAACTGCACCACTTTAAGTTTAGGAAGTATGTTTTCCTATGTCAGTGTTAATGCCATTCAGTACCAAGGACAGCCAAGGCTTGAAAAATTTTTTCTGCATACTACATGACTGTAACATTGAAGACTACTTACACCAGGCAAATTTTACCTGCACCACTTTAAGTGTAGGAAGTACGGTTTCCTATGTCAGTGTTAATGGCATTCAGCACCAAGGACAGATATTAAGTGAGTGACTTATTATTTGATAGTGGTTTCAACTTTGCCAGCATGACCAAAGACATGACTAAATAATGTTAGTGTAAATAGCACTTAAGCAGGGTACCAACGTCAGAACTATGACAGTATGAGTGAAATTCAGTCATTAATAAAGGGTTAATGCACTGCCCCGAGTTGTATATGGTGTCATAACTGCATGAGCAGCTGCCATAACCACCGAATAAACCACCGTGTGAGCGAAGCGAACGAGGTGGTTTATGAGGTGGTTATGGCAGCTGCCCATGCAGTTATGACACCATATACAACGAGGAAAAGGCAGTGCATTAAAATTATTATCATATAGCCTATCCAAACTGTCAATCAACACAATTCCTGTTTGAAATACAACAGCTTTAATATATATACATACATAAAAATACATTCGAATATATTATACGCTTTAAAACAAATCTGGATAATTTCATTTAATGCAAATTGTAGTTTAAATAAAGCTAAACAAAAAAGTTTATTGGACAGAAAAATGCTACAAAGGTTTACAGAAAGAGTCGCATGCCCCTATACCCTATAACATAATGGTATCAGCCATAACACGACATGTGCTGTTATTCCGCCATAACACCACATGTGCTGTTATCGGGAAATAACAGCACGGGTATCATGGCCTCTGATTGGTCCACGCCGTCCGGCTATATGATAATCTATTGTAGATGACTTCTTTACCTTTCCGTGTGTGTCCGCTAGTCGGGGTAGCCAGGGCCATATCCGGTGCTTTGTAACCAGGATGCTGTTAAAACAAATACAGGAGACCGGGTGAGGGCGTGTTTGCTTTTTCCGAGAATGGTATACCTTGAAGGCCAAGGCTATTCAGTACCAATTTGATCGAGTTCAGGAATATGCGTACCTCATTCCTCGACTTGCATGCCACTAAAGCAAAAAAAGTAATTAGATGAATCGTAGCCTATAGCAGGCTTCTGGAAGCGGCTGGAAAGAGTAGAACGACTTGTTACATCCAATACTTGAACATCTATCTCTAAACATTGTGTAAAGCTATCTAATGACGATTCCCCTACTGTACTTGGTGACAGCGAGTTCCACTCTGCGATAGTTCTAGGAAAGAATGAGTCTAAGTTTCAACACCTCAATCCTTGAAATTTCTTATTCCTTTCTGAGCTGGTATTAGTTCCTCGGTAGTTGGTACGTCCATCAGTTTATTAGCCATTTTGTACATTATAGTGGAACCCTGTACGGAACCTGACATGGTGAACATATCCAGCACTGCTTAATCTCCAAGCAGATTCAGTGGGGCAAGGGGACTTTATGTGGGCCACCTGTATCCATTGGCCGCCTCTACAACGTTCGCCGTTCGATACAGACGGCCAATGGATACAGGTGGCCAACATAAAGTCCCTTGCCCCACCGAATCTGCTTGGAGATTGAGCAGTGCCGTGATCCCGCCACTTGCGTTGCCATGTGTACCGACTCGCGCGAGATATCGCATGTCGGGATGTCCTAATCCTGATCCGGGCAGGTGGGACGTCCGTAAGTCATGCCATCTGAGCTACTCTCCAAGCAGAGGTTGGTGGGGAAAATCGTGACGTTCTTTATCATGCGCCCGGTTTTTG
>NW_017802380.1:335437-362801 GCF_001625305.1 Branchiostoma belcheri | reverse complement strand
GATTTTCCCCACCAACCTCTGCTTGGAGAGTAATCTGAGCTGCGCTGGCGGAGGGCGGGGGGTGGGGGGCACCTTCTGACACCTTACGGCGGCGTCATATTCGCGCGATTCGATGTCGTAAAAGTTTCAAGAAGGCTGTGATAGAACCAACCACAGACCACAGGCATCCTTTTCAGACTTACTTAAAGGCATCAAATGCAATTTCAAGGTGGCAAGCCAAAAGTGAAAATGTTCTGAATATGGCATTCTGTATGATATTGCCGCATACTGCTTCACATTACCACATTTCAATCAGTATGTCATACTTCAGGCATTTAAAGCTGCAGAGTTCTTTATTTTCTGTGTGGTACCAAAAAAATTTATTCGGGTCCTTTCAGTAACCAATTTTTGTCAGAATTTTTAACATTTTAATTTGTGCTTCATGAATGTGGATATACATTGGGACAATCTTGTCTCAACTTAGCATGTAGATAAGTGACTAGACTTTGAAAAATATGGTTTCCAAGCCCTAAAACCTACATTGCATGCCTTGAAAATTTTCTTATCGCGAATAACGCAGCGGCTCAGTGCTGATGATGGATTCCATTAGATTCAATTAGCGCTAATAAGGGGTAATTATCAACCATACATAGATGGGTTTCCCTAGTTTTAGATTTTTAGATAGAAAACAAAAAATCACTTTCCTCATGAAACTCGATAATCCTCGTACTATAAGCTCCATCTGTTCTTACATTTACAACTGTCTTAAGAAGCGAGAAGAAGCAGAACCTGTACATATGTGGTTTTGCTATACTATACTATAGGTCTACCATCGCTATTTACCATGACCTGTACTTAGTTCGCAATGAGCAAAAATATCAGCTCTCTCTTTTCTGTGTAATTCTAATGCGGAGAAAGGTTTAGTTAAAGTCGCGGTAACAGAAACACCATCCTCCCGCCTGGTGTCTTGGAGCAAGGACGCCCTTGCTTGGAGTTACTTGATCGCTGAGGAGTTTGGTCGTCCCCGGGTCGCGCTCCACTTCTCTGATCTTCCCAGCTTTGTTTAATATGTAGTGTGTGTAAACGCAGTGTCAGTGGGCTTTGCTAAATTGGCATCGGGTTTCCGACCCCGAGAAGTGATCCCGCCGCCTGACAAGCTACAGCTGCTCGCCATGTCAGTTTGTCACTCCCACCAGCGACGGCCGAGCCTTCAAAAGACGCCGTTCCCTTGCGGCCATTCGCGGTAGTGCAGGTAATGAGCGGTGACGTGCCGTGTGATGGGATGCAGGTTTTACAAACTACTTACAGGCCGGGAGACGGGGTGACACACACTCCTTCGCGTTGTACTTGTCACTTCGCACGATTTCAACACCTACAGGCCTGCCTGCCACCGTTCTTGATAGACGCTCGCCTGGATGAGACACTGAGAAGAGGGCAAGAAACAGACTGTCAAACAAGTCACTTTGATTGAACAACTCAAGAGTTCAAAGACCTTTCAGGTTTCGGAAAAACCCAAGCCTGCACTGACCAAGTGACCAAGTGTGCCCGGAGGAAAAGATATCTTCTTACAAACACGACATTTTCAGTGCGACCCCAGGACGTAACACGGATTAGTCATAATCTGAACCTCCTCCTGTGTTCGGTCCAAGCTGCTAGTGAGAGCTAGCCTAGAGCAGTGGAGACAAAATGTGGCTATTCATCAAACTGTTTGTGTGTGCTAAAGAAACGTGGTTGTTATTTAGCCTCTACCAGGCACCGCGGATCGCTGAAAAAATGGTAGAATTTGCGACCCAAGGATTGGATCTTCTCTGGCCGGCTACCTCCCCTGGTATATTATTCCTATCCTTTATTTCGGCCAAGTTCTACTATTTTTCCAGCGATCCGCGGTGCCTGGTAGAGACTAGTTATTCTCCGGGCCGCCTGTGCGTCGTTACATCTGATTCTGAGCTTTCCTTTCTGTTCTCTTTTTGGCGTTCATCCTCCTCTTCTTCCGCTTCTGTCTCGTGTTTCTCTTTCTTCAATGTTTTTCTCCTGTCTGTCACCGTCTGTTCGCATTTCTCCGATCCGTTGCACCTTGCATGCACAAGGAAGGCAAGGTTCTTGGAAATGGACAGGTTCAACTCTGTTTCAAAACATATTTACCACAGTTTACTCCTATTATTTAAAACGTCCGGTAAGGTTACTTTACAGCTGGCTGATGTGCGCAACTTGTCGACGGCTTATTTAGATAAGTCCGGCTCTGTTCACTGTCGAGCCCTCGCTCCCTGTCCTTGGCACCATTAAATCTAACTTTATGTTCCCAGTTCAGATGAAAAGGCAGCAAGTCGGATTCACATGGTGTGTAAGGCTGGACTCTAACGTTTAAACCACTCACCACTACTTTTTTCGAAGGGCAGTGGGATCTTTAACGTGCTCGAGGTGTGGCTCTCTTCAAACACAGGACTTCCGGCTTTTTGGACGTCCATAACCGAAGCTAGGTACTCAATTTTACCCGAGTCGAGTGAGGAAGTAGGTGTAAAGTGCCTTTCCAAAGGGTTTGCTGGAGATTCAAACCCAATCACAAGACCATCTTGCCCCCTTACTGATTTCTTTTGCCATGGAAATCGAAAGTTACAACAAGCCATGACTTTGAATCGAGTATCCGCAGTCGACTTGGAGGGCCTGAAACCAAGTCTCTCATCTGACGGTTTCCTCACTATTTAGTATAGTTTGCTTTTAAACACCTGCAGCAGTTTTTTTATATATATATTCCAACATTTCACGACTAGACATGGTGACAGCACACTCAAGTTATATTTTATGCCGCCACCTGCAGCAGTTTGAAACCTAGACGCACTATGTTACACGGCACAGTCCCGAATGCGTCTAGATGTCCGACCCCGTTAGTTACAGTTGACGGGTTTGCTTCTAGAAGCCTCGGCGGAGTGGGGGCCGCGCTGGGAAAGTTGAACGCTAGGACGGTCAACGTCACTTTCACTCTTGTGGGAGACGAACAAGAACACATGCCGGCGTCACGCCTGGCTTTCATCGAAGTACTTTCGGTCACCTTTAGACACCGGAGGAATGCTTTACGTAGGCTTTACGCAGTAAGGTATGGGCTGTGCCCAGGGCTTTATTTCTTTGCACGCCACACGCACATGAGAGAACATGTGAGCACATGAGAAACACGTGAGGAAACATCGGCGTCGGGAAGGTGGAAGAACTGGTGTAAATCAGACAGTAGCCGTGTCAAACTAGCCTCTACCGGGGGCAGCAAACTATTCTCTTAGCTATAGCGCGAACCAACTCCCCTGACATATCATATCACGGTCCATTTTGCCAATTTCTACTCTAGTGCTCTTTTCATAGCCTCTACCAGGCTCCTAGAAGCGGCTATGGACGCCTGGAGCCTGATAGAGGGCAGGCTAATGTCAAACCGTTCTCGGTGTCATTTGCCCGTCCAACAAGGTACACTGGTACAGTATAGCCTATGTCAGGCCTTCTTCCGAGGGGGGTATGGAGAGTAAGATTCGGTGTAAATACGACCAGTAGTTGGCCAGGGGAGTGAGCTGTTACTGTAATGTTTTCCCTTTGAAAGCAGGCAAATGAACTCTACTATGGTGGCCAAACTCCCCTGGCAAACTATTCGAGACCTCAGTTGTGAGTCTGGTGGAGACTACCAACAAGGCACGAAACGACGTTGTAAGAATCACTTGGCAATGCCACATAGAGACATTCTTTCGACCAAGTTTGGTACCACGGTATACAGCTCATTCTTCCCTAGAACAATCGCAGGGTGGAACTCGCTGTCACCAAGTACTGTAGGGGCATTGTCATCAGATAGATTTAAACAATGTTAAGAGTAAGATGTTCAAGGGTTAAGTGTAACAAGTCGATCGGTGTCATGTAGCCAGCTGCCGCCGCGCCGCGTACCTGCGAAGCAGGTGTGTTACGCCGAAGGGCGGTTATACCTGCTATACATGTACAAAAGTTGGTGTGTTACGCCGAAGGGCGGTTATACCGGCTATACAGATACAGAAGCTGGTGTGTTACGCCGAAGGGCGGTTATACCGGCTATACAGATACAGAAGCTGGTGTGTTACGGCGAAGGGTGGTTATACCGGCTATACAGATACAGAAGCTGGTGTGTTACGCCGAAGGGTGGTTATACCGGCTATACAGATACAGATACCACGTCCTAACATTGGGTGTCAAACTCCAGCTTTCTCCAAGGACAGGAAACCGACGTTGAGGTTGACCGTACATAAATAAAGTTCATGACGTCATGTCAATGCCGTAAACGCTTTGACGCACTTATGAACCCGAAACGTCGTAAAGCTTATGCTATAAAGTTTGTATCGATTGAAATAAAGAAATCTGAGACCATACATTAACATTTAATACCGAGAAGTAACCAACCAACTGCAACCATGTACCGCAACCTTTATCCTGGCCAGGATGGCCAAAGAAAACCCGACAAAACTGCTAAAATACGCCTTAAACCGTCCAAATATCTGCTTGGAGAGTCCACAGTTCTCGCCTTCATGGTTAATCGCTAGCCTCCAGTTAGCATGCCAAAAACTTGGGGTTTGGGGGGTCTTCAGAGTCTTTGGGAGCTTTTATGTGCTATTTTCTGATTGCATATAGACAACATAGCCGGCCTGGTTAAATTACCCCCGTTTTTTTTTGAGAACTGGGCTAATCAGAAAACAGTCGAAGACCGTCAAACCCCCAGTTCTATAAGCCTGCTACGGAGGCTAGTTAATCGCCGTGTAGAGACCGAAACGTGATCATCTCGAGTACGTAACGGTTAAGGCAAAATTTGTAGCTGACCAAACGTGGCTCCCTGCCATACCCCGTGGTTGAGCGTCTGCCCCGGCAGTGCGTGGGTCACACACGGTTGTAAAAGGTCGTAAAACGAAAGCCGAGGATAGTGTTTCTGTTTTCCATCCAAGATAAACCAACCGCGTGATGATGTCATTAACTGGTTACACGCGTGGATTACACTTACCACACGTAGTACACGTCCTTTCAATTAACTTTTCACTCCTGCTTTTGACTCGTAAAGCGAAAAAGGTGCGCTCGTTGTTGTTTTAGTGATACCTTATAAGTGCCTGGATTTGTTTACATTCGCTGAGCGGAGATATAAGCTTCGCACCACTCTCACTGCCAGTCTCATTCCGCTGCTGGGCAGACGGGAACAGGTCCAATCCGCAAGCAACCTTCCGCAACCATCGCAGAGATCCGATCCTTGACCAACTCGCGCATCTTCGGGAGTTTTTGTACAAACACCAGGTAGGTTTTCTTTTGACCTCCTGGTTTGTTACAGATCGGTAATATTGTAACAGTGGGGGGTTTATAGGCGCTATCAACCGATCCAGTGATGGGTCTAGACCTTTCAGCCGATTCGGTAGGAGCGGGGTTTTTATCTGTTTCTACTCGCTCCTTGTTTGTTACAATATACTTCGTGTGCGATCGCAAACCGAGGGCATTCCTGGGTTAGTCGTTCATGTGTCGTACAAACTTCATGTCTTCAAAAAGCTGTCTTAGATCGATCCTTGTCAATGTTTGGTTCTGTCACAGCCTGCTTGGAACGTCTATGGCATCAAAAACGTGCGATGACCTACGATGGCCTACGACGAATGTGACTACGCCGTAACCGGTTCACGGGTTGACTTTTGTAAATGGTTGGAACTGAGTATGTAGATATCCTGCATTGCCTTAATCTCCAAGCAGATCCTAGGGTCTCAAAAATAGAGTATCAAATTGGCCAGGCAGTATCCAATTGGCCAGATAGGGTCCATGAGCGACCCAAGGTTGGTGGGGGTAGCGACCAAAAAACTGGCCATGTATAAAAAGGTAACGATCTTCCCACACAACCTCTGCTTGGAGAGTTGCATTGCCTTTCCCATGGCAGCTGAGGACATGACTAAGGAAACGTCCCTGAGCGCTGCAGGGCAGGTGGTTTCTAGATCTCACTGAAGTCTTCCATCTGCTGTTTGTATACGTGTATTCTACCTCCATGATACAAGCAAGCTCTTCAGAGCAGTATAAGTCGTTCAAGCTGGGGCAGGGCTTTCTCTGGGATTCTTTTGACTATCGGGTCTCTTCAAGAAGGTATTTCTAAGTCTTTGCTTAGTCTGTCCGCTTAGGTAGACTCGCGGTCGCATCTGATAACAGGTGGGCGCTCCACAAGGCTTGCGTGCATCTTGAGGCCACTTTTTCTGTTACTGTTTAGTTTTGCAACAATATCATTCTTGAACTGACCATGCCTGCTAATGCGTAGTGAAGTGTCTTGAAGGGCTTAGGAAGCTTGATCTGAAACCCAGTCCTTGTTTAAGCATACCTCAGCCTTTAGTCAGACTTGGACCTCGGATGAACGAAAGCTGTTAGTGAACAACATACAAGAATCCGATGATTAGAATCCAGTTCTAGAGATCTGAAGATCTGAAGTTCCAAAAGCTGTTGAAAAGTTTGTATATCATGTATCAAATACGATGTTATGGTTGAGTGAATCTAGTCTGCACTGGAAGGAACCTGTACTCTTGGCCCAGAGTCGCCAGGAGGTCCCCGTTGTAATTTGTTTTGCCGTGGCGGCAATGGGATCTAATGGCCACAACCTGCCAAGGCAAACTAACCTGGATGTCACCCATGCCCACCGATGACGCGCTGCATGGGAACTCACCTCTCTGAACAGTAAAAGCCTGGAAAATACGACAACAACCGATTTGGCGGAAGTAACTGGAACCTGAGAGTGGAAAACAGTAACACGGTCCAGTAACACGTCATGTGAAGGCCCATAAAGGCAGTAAAAATGAAGTGAAGTTAGGCAGGTAGCCATGCTCGCCCGCGCGGAGAGTAGGACAATGAACTCTTCTCGGTTATGTGACCGTAGTTGACCCATAGTGATACCGGATTGTATAGCCTGCCTAGCCCCCAGTTACTCATATCTAATGTTGAGATCTAACCTTGAGGAAAAGCGAGCTTTTCCGTCTTTCATTACGTCAGCTATTAAGCTACGCAAAGTAATTTTACTTGTCGGTCAAATTTTGGCATTTCGCTGCATGTGAAATGGACCTTGATTTAAGTTAACGCAGAAAAATAATCGCCATTAAGAGGGTTCTGACTGAATGAGAAGGAAACCAACGCGAAGTGTGTTTTGACGATCAACTTGACTGTAGCTTTACCATCTGCTCTTTGAGTTAACACCTTTTGAAGACGTCTTTTTCTTCTGGAGAACCTTCTGTTTCCAGTCTCCAGTTCCGGAAGGCGGTCTCTTACGGTTAATTGTTTGTCTGTGCATTTACTTAACACAAACACCTAGTACATTTGTACTGGCAGTGACCACGCAATATGGGATTCTCATGCTGTAATCTTGAACGGATTCCAAGAAGGGCTCCTGGACTTTAAGTCTCTATGAGAATCTCAATGCAAGTCGTATGCGTCATTATTATTTCTTGCGCCTCGCTGTTGTTGTTTCTGAGTTGTCGGTGTGTGGCGCGCGGCGTCCCAGGGGTGGAAGTGGACGTGAACTTGGAGAGAACCACATATGGAGAACCGTTAGGGAGCACCGTTGAACTTTAGCTGGTGAATCACCGCGACCGGCAGCTTTGGGGACGTCCCCGGGTTACCCTACTACTGCCGTACCCTGCCAATGCTTTACTTTCAGCTCCTATTCTTATCCTCCTGTTAAAAGGCGGCTATTTGCGTCCACCTAATCTCCGACTTATTGCCAATTCTTCAAGTGAAAGATTTCGGGGAACACAGGCAGATTTGTGAGGCGAGAGACCTCGGGTGGATTAGCCAGGACCTTCCGGTGATCCAGGTTAGCCCCTTGTTGAATAGATCGCTCTTGGCCGTGGACCAAACCACCAGCATCTTCCTGTAATAATAACTAGAAGCGAAAGTGTTTGAACGTGACGGACACTTCGTCCCTGAATGCTGATCAAGGTCTGGGGATTTTAACCGTGGGGTGTCTTAAACGGCTTTAAAATACGTCTTTTGCAGTAAAGTGGCCTTTCTCGTTCCCAGCAGTGGGACAGACGAGCCTGAGCTCAGCTGCGTGGACCAAAAATAGCCCCTCCAACTTCTAAAGGACAAAGACCTGTCTCCGCGCCACGACCTGGCTATATGCAGCCCCATGTTTTATAAGGTTTACGGCCTATTTGTGTCTTACATGCAGTCAAATCTGTGACCCAGTTGCCTTGTACGCACTGAGTGAAAGTTGAGAGTTTCCCCATTCCCCGCCGCCTGTATCTGGGCAACGCACACTTCCATGGACGCACACAGATATTCCTGCAACTTCAGCCTTTCTTTGTCCCTTTAATCTGACCCTGTGTAGTCCGACAAATTCGCCTGAAAACCGGGCGTTCACAGGAGATGACAACTATGTCTAATGGATGACATTGCCGGTCGTGGGGCTTTATCCTCAGACATCGTCTTTCAGGCGGTGACGATGTTACAATAATTAACTCAATCACGGCAACAATGGCCGGCAACCATAGCGAGTGCTCTCTCGCAGATACAATGTGCACTGACATTAAGTGAGAAGAAAGGAGGAAAGGCTACCTCCCAGTAGGGTACCTTGTGAGTTCGCGCTCACAGGCGCAGCGGCGAATCGGGGACTCCGCGTACAAGGTGATGAAAGGCAGGCTTACGTCAGATGACGTAGGGCCGTTCCGGCGTGCCAAATTGTTGAGGAAACCCGCCCGGTCACCGCTCGACTTTTTAATCCGCACGAAATGGGGGAGGAGCCCGGCTGATCGACAGATCTTTTATAACCTTTCCACAGGCGCGGGGTGAAGCAAATTATTCTTTTTGGTCACCAAAGGTCAGAGTAGACCGTGCCTGCGTATCGCTTCTCGATATAGCCTGGCTGTACTCTATATAAACGCGCAGACACTACAGCCGTGGTCACACTAGTACGTGTTATGTGCACCGACTCCCCGTCCGCTGTCGGGTTGGGTTAGAACCGAGGACTTTGCTCGCGACAATCACTGAGAGTTCAAGTGTCCCTACCGGAGTTACTAGCGCGGTGAGTGAGTATGACTTGGTTACGCTTATGTTATGTACTTCTTATTGCTCCAGAGGAAGGGTCGGTGCTTGCTACTACGAATTTCGCGGGTACTACGCTTGAAATCTGCCGTGCCCTAGTTGTATTCGGCGGTCCCACTTACGCAAACAGCGATTCCGGTGTGTTAGTTAGGCAGCAGCGATAAGATCGTAAATTTGGCATGGTTGAATTTGTAACTCCTAATGTCTCCCACAGAAACATAACAAGGCATAGTTTGTTCTTGAAAGAAAAATATTTATTCGTACACGAATCAGGTCAATGCGGGCCTTAATATAAGTTGTAGTGCGGTCTCGTGTGTACGTGAGTCGTGGTTGTGGCGTATTAGGGACAGGGCGATAAGCTTGTAGAATTTGGCACCGCTGACTTGCCCGGTCCCCTATGGTTTAGCGCGGAGACCTTGGACGAGGCTGCTAACGTGTGAAATGGATCCGTCGCGTTGCGGAGGTTCTCAGCACCCACAGGAACCTGCCCCTGGGTGTCTCTCCGTGGCCCGCTGCTAGTCTAAGCCGGATATTTCTTGTTTAATCATAGACGACACACATCACAAACAATGTTTTCAATTTGCGATGGTTTGGATAAATAACGCGGTCCGCTGCCCTCGCGGCACCAGTCCGGTTTGTTCCCAACGAAGTCATCAGCAGGCCGCGCCAGTGTTTTCGCTGCCCCCACGGCTCCCCTAGCTTGTGTGTACGGTTGGTTGTGGGTTCGGCACAACAATTACCTTCTGTAGGAATTCCAGTTATTCTTCGATCGGGGGTAGCATTGAAACCAGTCTCACGTCCAAGACCAACCCCGGTGGTCACGTGCAGCTTGTCAAGTGACTGTGTGCCACCAGTGAGGAACTAGCGTAACCGCTCCCATCCCTCCCTTCCCGTTCGCACAGGCTTGACGGCTGAGGGCGCAGGCAGTCCCGACGACAAGCATGAGGCACGCGGCACGAATCTTGGTCTTCTTCGCCTCTCTGGTGTGGACGGCGGGCCCGTCATGCACGGTGAGTACTATACACGCTATTACTACTCTCCAGTTTTACTTCATAGGATTGTTTCTCTATATAAACTACCTTCGTCAAGAAGGTTATGTTTTCAGTAGCTTTCGTGTGTGCGTCTGAACACAATATTCAGTAACTCGAAAAGTCTTCGACGGATTGTCGTGATATTTAGTACATGGGCATGTCCTGATGAGACCTCGAAACAATTAGATTTTGGGCCACCCTATTATCTTGTTTCCGTCGTTAGACAACGTTTTGCCATGTTCTTACGAAACGGGTACAAATGTTCTTACAAGGCAGACCAGGATTAGGTGGCAACTGCCTCGGGAAAGAAAGTCAGGAATCTTTTTTGAGTGATTTCTTGCAACAAAATTGCGGAAAAAAAGTAGTCGTTGGAAACAAAAGTCGGGGGTTGTTGGGGTCGTGTGGCGTAGCGGCAGAGTGCTCGACTCGGAACCAAGAGGTTCCGAGTTCGACTCCTGACATGCCACCGATCTTGTGCCCTTGGGAAGGTACTTTACTTAGTTTACACGACTTTCCTCAATTCGCTCAGGTGAAAATGAGTATTGTATTGTCCCCTGTGTTTGGCGCGGCATTAATATAAGTTGAAAAAACTTGAGTGTGCCGTCACCACGTCTGATGATTACATGTTGGAATATAAAAAAAAAGTCGGTCGCACTTACTGACAGAGCCCGTGTGTCAGATAGACGTGCGTCATGAGTGATCGTTGCGCTCGGGGGCACGTCGCTCGGGCGGCCGGGAATGGATGGTGCAGGGCGGCGGGGTCGGCCGGACAAGCGCGGACAGGTGTAGCGCGCTGACAAACACGGACCCGGCGCCATCCATCAACGTAACATGCTCTTCTCATAGTCATACCCATCTGCCGGGCTCGGGTCTATCCTGACATTCACGGCGTCACCGCGAGGATAGATCAATTAGGACAGGGAGCGGGCTGTCATTGCCGACACACACCAGCTCCAAGCGGATCGTTCGGTTGCAAGACACGGAATCTCCAAGCCATAATCTCCAAGCAGATCATACGGTGGCAATACAGTACCATCTAGAGAAGTGCTCATCCATGTTTCAGTGACACTTCTCTGGCCAATGGATACTGCCTTGCCAATCGTAGGATCTGCTTGGAGATTACGGCTAATCTCCAAGCAGATCCTTCCATTGCAATACAGTATCCATTGGCCAGAGTCGGTAGCTAAGGGACACTGCTCTGGTCAATGGATACGTACTGTCTTGCCACCGAAGGATGTGCTTGGAGATTAGAGCCGGCGACGGTATGACTTTTCTGTGTCCGACGAGAAACTCAGACGCCAGGAAGTTCCGAAATCGCAAACGGGCAGAAAAGCAACACCGCAGTTTTTTGTTACCCCGTCCGTCCTTTAGATTGGCAAAGCAAAATAAACAGCATCTCTCCACTGTTTAAACAATAATCATAGCCCTTGCCCCCTTTGTCAACCTTGTTGACTTTTACACACTTCCAGTTGATAAACAAATTTGCCCCACCACTTGACTGAATGAAGTACTTATGTGCTGTTTATCTTTGGTACTGAGTAGGAGTGCTCCTACCGTGGAAGGGGATCGTCACGTTTTTTCTGTCAGTAACACTGATGGCAACTGCCCTTTCTGTATACTAGTAGCCTCTACCAGGCATCGGGAGGCGGCTGGAAAGAGTAGAAATCGGCCAAATAGAGAGATAACATGCCAAGGGAGTTGGCCATGGTCTGCTCTAGAGTACAGTTTGCCGCACCTGAGAGCGGCCGATTTCTACTGTCTCCAGTAGCCTCCCGAAGCCTGGTAGAGGCTACTTTCTGTAGGCTTGCGCATTGAGATTCAACTTACGGGAAGATCATATAAAGGAAATACAGTCATACTGTAATCTCCAAGCAGATTCTGTGGGATAAGGAGAGTCTCTATTGGTCTCCTGTAACCATTGGCCTCCCCTTGCCCCACAGTATCTGCTTGGAGATTAGGTATACTGTACAGCCTCTATGCTATGCTTCTTGTGTACCAGACCAAATCGGAGGTCACTATTGTGATGCAGATTCGGAGGACCGCAAATTGGTTCCCTCTCAGACAGCGGAAAACGTTTTATTGCTTGTTCAGAGCAGGTACAGCTAATGATTCAGTCAGTAGTGTACTCAGAGCCATGTGCACTTATAACATACTACATATTGAGGACAAGTGAACTCACGACTTATGCGCATGTGGCGGAATGACGTCATGATCATGCCCTTGACTTTGCGGTTTAACAGGAAATGCTACATTTCAAACTTAATTAGTAAGGACAACGCCTTGTTTGTACATGTATTATCATCCTTCAGAAAACGATCGAAGTCATATCACGTTTGATTCCGGTCGCCATCCCTCCCCAGTAACTGTTAGACAAGACATGAGACACAAGACAGTGCTACATATGCATAAGCTAGTATCGGCATCCAGAACTCGCCTCAGTTCATCTCTGTGATTTTGATGCTTTTTATGCGACTTTCTAGTGGTGTGTGTGTGTTTTTTTTCTCTTGAAAGACGCATGACATGAAAAGCCTCAAAAACACAGAACCGGAACCCGGTATCTGCTTGGAGATCACCATGTGTTGTTTCATGTCATACGAGGGGCGCCCCGTCCGTCAAAAATGGGCACTTTTCCAAACCGAAGCGGCTTGTTTTAAGTTTCGCCCAATTATCGCGAGAAATCTTGACGAACTTTCATCCCAACCTGTGCCTGCCTCATGCACGTCTGGGAGAGTGGTGGGAACCTGATAGCCTCTACCAGGCTTCGGGAGGCGACTGGAAAGAGTAGAAATCGGCCAAATAGAGAGATAACATGCCAGGGGAGTTTGTCTGCTGGGCGAGAACATTGCGGCAAAATGTTGTCTCCCAGCTAACCTGGGTGCCAGACCCATAGCACACTGGACACAGAGTATCTCAGTGAGCATGCTTTGTGTCCAGTGTACAATAGGTCTGGCATCCAGGCTATCTCCCAGCAGACAAACTCCCCTGGCATGTTCTCTCTCGATTTGGCTGATTTCTACTCTTTCTGGCCTTCTCCCGAAGCCTGCTAGAGGCTAGGAACCTGTCTGCTCCGATATCTGCGTCCTGTCTAGGTAAGGCGGCCCGATGAAAACAACCTCACCTACGTCACCGGCCCGTCACGCTTTACGGGGCTTCTTTATCGCTGCCACCGCGAGGAGCTTTAAACCCTCCTGACGTCATGCGATTAGGGTCGGGTAGTAAATAGTACACCAAAGTGTAGCAGGCTTATAGAACCGGGGGTTTGGTGGTCTTCGGCTGTTTTCTGATCAGCCCAGTTCTCAAAAAACGGGGGTAAATCAACTAGGCCGGCTATGTTGTCTATATGCAGGTGATATACAACAAGAAAAAATAGCACATAAAAGCTCCCAAAGGCCATGAAGACCCCCCAAAACCCCCACTTTTTGGCATGCTATGGCGGCTAGTAAATAGTCCACCCAAGTGCCGATCTGAACGATACGTTTTCGCCTGATGTAGCCAATGCTCTGTTCTGGTTATGAGTTGTGTAACGTATGACAGCGTACAAGGTCTTACGTTACGACACATATTCCTGCCGCTCCTGACGTCATGCGATTAGGGCTGGGTAGTAAATAGTCCACCCAAGTGCTGTGTAACAGGCCTGACCCGAACTCTAGACTAGACCATTGACCTGTATTAGTTCTGAAGCACAATACAACAACCCGTACAATCGAAATCGACCCGACTCTGTGTCTTATATCTCTCTGATTAGTATAATAGTAACTCACGGCTAGAGATAGACACGAAAGTAAGATTGGCAAAGACCACGAAAGTTACAGCTGATCTGAACGATACGTTTTCGGCTGATGTTGCCAAATGCTCTGCTCTAGTTACGAGTTGTGCATGTAACGTATGACAGCCTACAAGGTCTTACGTTACGACACATATTTCTTGTTATGCCACATGTTCATACATCTCTTCTTGGCTAGTGAGGTTCACCACCCAACGTTAGCACCGCGTGATATGTTTAATCTGTACAGTGCAGCACCGCAAGAGATCAGTTGTCTAAACTAGTCGCCAAAATCTTTGCCAGCTTTATACATCTTACCGGCCTACAAAAACTGTTTGTCTTCAACACATATATCTAAACGTCGGGCATTTCATATCCACTGCACAAAGAAAAGAAATCATACTCCAATTTTTTTAGAAGTAGCGAAGGTTGACAGTTTCCAATTCACTTTATGTTTATATGTTCATTGTATTGTTAACTATAACTTAATCATTTCTGAATTACACTTGCAATTAACCTTCGGGCATGGATTTGCAATAAAGTTATATGACTGTTCAACGGCGGAGTCAAAGGCTTTCCGTCTACATGCGATGACTTCGGCACCATTGTAAAACTGAGGAAGGCAAACTCAGGCCCCGTAAATCCACACAGTTCAGAACCTCCGAGGAAACGCGATCGTGCGAGCCAGAGCTTGTCGCACTGGCAGAATTGTTCAGGTTTAACTTTAATGAGCTGGTGTGTGCGGAATAATTGAGGAAACCCTTCTAAGAAATGACCAGTCGGCCTTATCGGTCGTTCTCCTTGTTCCCCCCTGACGTCATCGTACAACAGAGGCGTTGGTCTGTAACAACAAACAGCCCGCTCGAGCGTGACAGGAGCAACTTGCGGTCCGTTCTCACCGAGAGTTACTGCATGCTTCCAGCATTCTTTCACTAAACCCAACTTGGGAGATGTTTTTCCTTGCCACAGACCCCGTGGCTTGGGAAAAAGCCTAAAAGGGCTCGACAGAAAAGGCAAGGAAGTCATAACCTTGTGCCAAACTGACTCGAACGATTCCAAGTCCCCTTTGTTCCCAGAATTTATTTCACTAGAACAAACCCTGAAGCGACAAATCCGGATGTTGAAACGACAACTGCTACCCAGACCTTGAGAAGTCTTGTTGCCAGCCTCTACGATTGGTTTTTTGTGTGTCAGCTTGTGTAAAGTTTGTTTTTCTTTATATATATGGCATATCACTTCTGTTTTTCCGGCCCAGCGCAGACATAAAGAACCCAAAGTACAAATAGAAGCGATATGCCATAATAAAAGCGCCTGCCCCCTCAAAAGGACACAATCGTTAAGTCTGTCAGGGAGGATCTTTGCACTAGTTTCCAAACTGATGCATTAGCATCATGAAACAGTTTCTCCATTTGTTTTACAACGTCAAAGACACGGTCACTGACTTGTACTTGTATGTGAAGGTTTCTGTAAAACGTAATTCAAGAACTATGATATCAAAATTTTCACACGTCGCGGCATCTGTTTCGTATAACATTAAAAGTTACATTCGTCATCCTTGGCACTTCACATGTCTGTTTATATGCCAGCAGAGCCCATGAGAAAGGAGCCCAGGCGGTAGGTGGTCGCAGATCCGGCTTTCAGTAACTCGGTCGCGCCTGCCGTCACAGTCAGACATCGTGTTATCTTCCGCACGAGCTTGCACGAGATCTTTAGCCTTTACCACAGGCTTCTGGAGGCGGCTGACAAGAGTAGAAATCGGCCAAATAGAGAGATAACATGCCAGGGGAGTTTGTCTGCTGGGAGAGAACATTTTGTCGGGAGCGGCAAACTGCCCACTCCCAGCAGACAAACTCCCCCGGCATGTTATCGCTCTATTTGGCCGATTTCTACTCTTTCCAGTCGCCTCCTGAAGCCTGGTAGAGGCTATGAAATCTTCAAGAAGCCTCCAAGAAGAAGGATATTCCGAGAAAGGTGACGGGACTGCTGAAGGCGCCGCGAGACTCGTGCGCGTCACGCAATATGCCAGGGTTCAGACGAGAAGAGGGGATTCCTCCTCCAGGCCATAAGAGTTGTGGTCCCTCGTGGATCGCCCGGGACAGAGAGGTGTCTGCCCGAAACGTTTTGCGTGCGAGAGCCTCGAAGTTACGCCAACAAATTAAACTGTCCGGGTTTTATATATTCCAACATGTAATCACAAGACGTGGTGACGACACACTCAAGTTTTTTAAACTTACATTAATGTCACCACCAACACAGGGGACAACATAATACACATTTTCACCTGAGTTAAGTAAGGAAAGTCGTGTAAAGTGCCTTCCCCAAGGGCACAAGATCGGTGGCACGTGAGGATTCGAACCCGGGACCTCTTGGTTCCGAGTCGAGCACTCAGCCGCTACGCCACACGACCCCTCACCGGGTTTAAAGCGTTGATCCTACAAAACACACAATCTCTGTATTAACATTGCACTCATCAATGTCTATCACTTCTCCCCACAGATGAGAGTATCCCCAAGAATACACCAACACATGACGAGAGACGAGATGAAGTTGCACTTAGGAACGGATGACCTACTTGGAAGTGAGTACGGAAAAGATTGTCCTGATGCACCAGGCATGTCGTCGCCCCTGATACGGTAGTTGGCGAGTTTACCGTGCCCTTGCCCTTCCTCGCCACAGCGGTTGATAGATGTGTCATTTCTGAACTCTGTCGCGCCTCGTTAGCAGCCGATATCGGATGCTTCGCAGCTTCCAATAGAGCTACTAGCGTTGCTCTCCAAGCAGTGGTTAGGACTGTTTTTGAGGTACTTTAAGCTTTTTAGGCCTTTTCTTGTCCTTAACCTAACCTCTGCTTGGAGAAGCGAGCGTGGCATTTCCAACTTTAGCAGTGTAGAGTCCTTGCTATGTACCTCGTTATCCACAAATATGAAAATGGACAAAAGCACTCGTAGGTACTAAGGAGGTATATAGCTACTAGCAATGCTCTCCAAGCAGAGGTTAGGCCTGTTTCTCTAAGCTTTTTAGGCGTTTCTACTTTGTCGTTAACCTAACACCTGCTTGGAGAGTATCGAGCGTTGTATTTCCAGATTCAATAGCCTCCGTAGCAGGCTTATAGAACTGGGGGTTTGCTGGTCTTTGGCTGTTTTCTGATTAGCCCAGTTCTAAAAAACGGGGGTAATTCAACCAGGCCGGCTATGTTGTCTATATGCAATCAGAAAATAGCACATGAAAGCTCCCAAAGACCCTGAAGACCCCCAAACTCCCAGTTTTTGGCATGCTATGGGGCTAGGCCCTTAACATGTACTTCATAATCCACAAACTGATAAAAATGGACAAAAACACACGCAAGGCGGACTTGCTAAAGCTCCCTTATCTTTTGGCAAAGGATGAAAGCGACTGGATCATCATCTAGTCAAGCGTTAAGCCTTGTAGTAGATAAACATCTGTATGGTTTAAAGGGCAGAGCAAGGACAGAACAACAAGTTGTGATGACTAAGACCATACATCACTTTATCGTGAAGCCACATGACAGAAACAACAGAAGGAGGACGGAAGTTCTGAACATTTATCTTGTCGGAGTAAACAATAGGTGTGTTACCGACAAAGGGAACTCTGACGTCATCACGATGACTCATGACGTAGTCGACGCGTAGTAAATCTTGTTGTGTCAAACACCAAGAAATGAAAGAACAAAATTGATTAGCTACATGTAATCTCTTCTTGTAATCTCTTTTCAAGTTTTTGTAATCTCTTTTGTATAAGAAAGAAGAAAGGGCAACTAACAGTAGATGATAGGTATTACAGGGATTACATAGTATTGTTGTAATATATAGACTCCTAGTACTCTCCAAGCAGATGTTGATGGTGGAAGATCGTTTGCTTTTTATATATGGCCCGTTTTTGTCGCTACCACCACCAACTCCTAGCACTTAGCATTAGAGTATAGCGTTCCAGTGTGCAATACTCATGTTTTTTATCCTCTCGACCACATTTGGTCACATTTGTGCATTTAGCCCATCTGGGCAAGGACATGCAATAGAGATTCATATATGTATATCTTCGTGTACTGCAGTTCCGGAATACGACGTCTTTGTTCCACAAGAAGTTGACCTGAAGTCGTACTTCGTCAGAATTTTTTTCAGATGTAAAGATGCTGTATGCATAGTTTGATGATGATGATGATGCATAGTTTGTGTTTCTATGTCTGTACCGTTGTTTCCCATGGGTTAAATACCTAAAATAAAGACATTTATTTTATTCATTCAGTTCCGGAATACGACGTCTTTGTTCCACAAGAAGTTGACCTGATGAAATCGGACTTGGCCAGTTCTGCCGGATGCCTCCATGACCGAGGCTGTGGAGACGGCGACAGACGGTTCTACTCCGTCCAGCTCTTCGGCACGAAACATCTGCTGAACCTCACCAGAGACATGTCTGTGGCGGCGGCCGGCCTCCGGGTCGTGGGGAAGAACGGGGAGGTCGCTCCTCGGACGTCCCTGGATTGTTTTTTCACGGGGGAAGTGAAAGACTTGCCGGGCAGCAGCGTCGCGCTCAGCACTTGCGATGGCCTGGTACGTATTCAAGCCTTTCTTCTCCCTAACGTTTAACACGGGCAACGACCAAAGGTTATCCTTTCTTAAAGACCAGGCATGTCGAATTCATCACTATAGAATTCGTCGCACAAAAGAACAGCATGTTATCCGCACCGAGGCCGCCTAAAAATAGTTAAGGGTATTGTTTGGTCTAAAAATACCCCCAGAAAGGATTATGCTGAACGCGTTTGGCACTGACTTCTCCTGTGTGTATATGTAGCATGGCGTGGTGTACTGAAGCTATGTGTTACTTGTTCACCATGTGCTGATGCTGGTTATTGGTTCACTGTGCACTGAAGCTTTTTTTTTACATTTCATGACTGGACATGGTGACGGCACACTCAAGTAATGTCAACTTATCTTATACCGTTACCAACGCAGAGGACAAATACAGGACAGACAATACTCATTTTCACTTGAGTTAAGTGAGGAAAGTGCTTTTCCTAAAGGCACAAGATCGGTGGCATGCCAGGACTCGAACCCGGGACCTCTGTATTCCGAGTCGAGCTTATAAGGTGTTACTGGTGTAGCGATGTGCTAAAGGTTCAATATGTATTTCTATATCTGTATTTATATATGTGTTTTTCTGAATAAAAAAAAAAAGCATGGCGTGGTGGTGGCTTCGGGGGAGGATTTCGTCATCACACCGCTGTCTGCGGGCTTGTCGCACCGCTCCAGGCACCCGAGGTCGCTGGACGGACAGGCGGGCAGACCTCACATCGTCTACAGGAGAAGCTCTCAGACGCTGGACGACGTCTCGGCTTTGTCGGAACACGGTCTTCTAAAAGGTGCTTGATAGATGCATGGAGTCTCTTTAAGTTTAATAGAGGAATGATATTTATCTGTATCTGTATAGCCGGTATAACCGCCTTTCGGCGTAACACACCAGCTTCGCATGCACGCGACGCGGCGGCAGCTAGCTATATCACACCGAACGACTTGTTACACTCAATCTTTGCACATTTAATTGCAGAAGCTTTCTAGTGATGATGCCCCAACTGTGCTTGGTGGCAACGACTTCCAGTCTATGATAGTTATTGGGAAATACGAGTTTTTGAACACCTCAATTCTTGGTTGATAACTCTGATATTTGAAGGCATGACTGTTTCTAGTTCTTTTCATGGCTATAGGCTATTACCAGGCTAGTAACTAATATGGTATACATTGTATACTTTTGTTCCACTTTCGACTTCCAAAAAAAATTTTGTCTTCACCTTATTTGCATATCAATCAATAGGTTGTGCTTATAAACCTGTATTTCCCCTCTGGTCTCTCAGTCACTGACGAAAGCTAGTGGATACTAGCTGAAACGTCTGACGTTTTCAAAATCATATTCAGTTGCTTGAGTAACTGCTTTTTGGCGTATCGTATTACCTGGATGTCTAACCTTCATCGACGCATTGTATACTTAGATGCGGCGGCGAAGCCCCTGCACCCCCGTCGTACCAAGCGGGGCGCGGCTCGCTCGAACTCGAGGAACCGTCTGTCCGCCTCCCGGAGGCTCACCATCGAACTGGCTCTGTTCGTGGACAGGAACGCCTGGGACAAGGTGGAGAGCCTGCACGAGGGAAGCGCCGAGGAGAGGTTCCAGTGGGCGACGACGTACTACCTCTCCGTTATCAACACGGTAAGAAGACGTTGCATTCTGTACTTGTACTGTATATATTTATAGACGCCCTATTCTATCTTCAGTGTGCTTCTTCAGTGTGCTTCCTTGCTGAATATTCAGCTTCAAACTTCGTTCCGACGCGTGCGCAATGCACTAGTATTCTTCATCAGGTCTGAATGACCAATAGCTCAGGTCACGTGACTTAACGCGTGCACTCGTGCATGCGACGCCAGGCACGTGTTTTTTGAGCAGCAAAGGAACGGAGCTCTTCTCTTGGCACCATAACAGTTTTCGCTGCTCTAAATAGATCTTAACTGAACTTTGTTGAAGCTTGCCTCGACTTAAGCCACGGTCACATACATCGTACAAAGCACCTACGATGTTTCTTCTGCGACTGTATCGCCGTGTGTCGTAGGTTTGAGCGTCTCTGCGACGTACGGCACGGAAAACTCTCACGCGATGTACATGTAGGTGGTTTCTTTGGATCCAGAGTAAAGCTTACTTTACTGTGTTAAAGGTCTTAATTGAGATCAATTACAAAGCAGAAACTCTATACAGGGGTTAAGTTTCGGATCAACGGTGGTCTAACATAATAGTGCTACCGCAAATGGCAACTTAACGAGCTTCAAAGCTTCTCTGGTCGTGGCTTAAGTCACTGTAAACAGAAGTTGAAATGTTGCTCACAAAGCGACTGACTGTGTGTGTTGTTCGTGTTACCCTAACAGGTGCAGCTGCTGTACAACAGAGGGTCCCTCGGACATCGCGTCCAGCTCGCTGTTTTACGACTCCGGATAATTGAGGGCAATGAGGTGAGACCGCCGGCAGATACACACCGACTGGATACGCGTATCAAATTGGGTCCATACGGACCGCTTCAATCATCGATAAGTGGTAGATTGACGCCGAGTGGGCCCAATTATGAAAGATAATGTAAGCGTTCGGACTGCCCTGGAGGAACTTGGCGGTAGACTTGAAAGGGGCCGTTGTTTTTGACCAATCGGAGTAAACTCCGATACAGTCACTAAAGGCATAACTTTGTTGATCGGTATTCCGAATATTTAAAATGACGAAGTGTTGGTATGACTCCTGCTGCAGGGTCGGTATGCAGTGTGACGACAGATGAGAAATCACAAGACAATCATGAGGCATATTTTTGAGTAATTGATATCTTCATCTTAAGAATGGCACGAGATAATCATCAATCATTTTCAGTAATTGATATCTTAATCTCGAGAAAGTCACAAGACAATCACATTTTATGCATGAAACCAATTTTAAGTAATTGATATCTTTAACTTAAGACAGTCATAAGAACATGCCATGTATCATAATTATGTACGCACAATGAAGTTGACATTCAATCTAGCCACGAACAGGGTACAGGACAGCTGCTGAGCACAAGGACACTTTTAATTGTTATTTCACGTAAACGAACCCAACATACTTGACGAGAAGAGAAGGGGTCGGCTATAAACGCAAAGGCATTGCATTAGCTACTCGATAAATGATCATGCTTCGTATCACCTCAGTTTGAGGATGACTCCTTTACCTTTTCCTTCACAGTTTGCAACAGACAACAATGACACTGAGAAGACCTTGCACAACTTCTGCAAGTGGCAGCACACCCAGAACCACGGCTACAACAACATCATGTACGATCTTCCCGACGACCACCCTGAGCACTGGGACCATGCCGTCTTCATCACAGGGTCAGAGAAAACATACACTCGTATTTTCCTAACACACGTTTTATGCATGGAACCAATTTTAGCAACGCGCTGCATAATTGTGGCTTGATAATAGGCATTGTAAACTTATATTTTCATAACACACGTTTTATGTATGGAACCAATTTTAGCAACATGCTGCATACATTTGTACTTCAGGCAAAATAATAGAGATGGTATACTTATATTTTCATATTTATGCATGAAACCAATTTTAGCCACATGATGTATAATTGAGGCAAGATCGTTGAGATCAAATAGTTATATTTTCATAACATGAAACCAATTTTAGTAACACACTGTGTAATTGAGGCAAGATCACAGGAATCTTACAGAATTGCTTTAAAGAGTGTCAAGGAGAGAACAGCGGAGAATGGGCTAAGGAAAAGAAGCGATGGATTATTTGCTTGCTCTGACACTTGGCACCGTGACCCACAGAGCCACTACAACTCCTGTCAGGCCCCATTACAACTACAGCAGGTCTTACAACACAGCTGCACTGCAAAAATGCAGCAAATTTCCCCCAACTTAGTTTAAACCTGCCTAATGGCCAAGTGAGTAGAGTGTTCACCTTGCATTGGGTACTAAGGTTCATCAATCACCAGCCAAGTCATACCCTATACATTATGGTGTAAGAAGAACTTTAAATAATTTTTAAAAAATGTAGCACGCTCTCACATGTATGTCTCACGTCTCTCTACAGTATGGAGATGTGCCGACCAGGCCAGTCATGTGCAATTGCAGGTATGTGCTAGTAATACCTCGTATCTAATTAGCATGATTGGGAATAACCATTGCAATGAGAATTTTCAGAATTGTACATGAGGAATAATCAACTTTTGACGTTCAAGTCTCAACAGTTCTATAATGTTACAGATTTACCTTTAGAAGGGAAATTTCATGTTTTAGCTGTCCTGTATTTGTTTCTATGTGTGGGACACAACACCAGCAAAAGCTGCCTGTGTCCCACGTGTGTATTGCATTCTTACAATTTCAATAAATCAAACCATAACTCACCTGGCCCGTGACTGATGTCCCCAGGTATGGCACCTGTGTCAGGGATGTGCTCAGAAGACAGGAGCTGCTCACTGAATGAAGACAGCGGGCTGGGAAGTGCTTTCCTACTGGGGCACGAGATTGGGCACAAGTAAGTCCCTGTTGTTTTTATGCATTATTTTTGTATCGTTTTAGTTTTAGCATAACAGGACACTATTAGTTAGTCTATTCTTACAAACAAATCAGTTTTAGCAGATTACCCACTGAGCAAGAACAACTTAAAAGTCACAACTGGCACCTACAGGATGTTGATAATTGGGTGTTTTGGCAATGGAAAGTACTTAAGGGCACATGGGCAATACTGTGAAGTTGTTTTGGCAATAGAAAGAATATTAGGGTAAATGTGCCACACTTACTGCCAGGGACAACACCCACCTGTTCATGTACAATGTATTACTAAAGCAGTTTACAAACAGAAACTGTGTTTGAACCAAGCTAAAGACAGGTATGTACAATGTGTGTTCCTGATAGCCTCAAAACAAAGTGAAAATCTTTTAATAAGGTGCTGGCTGTCTTAGCATGATAAGTGTTCACTTGGATATGGAGGGCCCATATGCCAGGCCAGTCCCATTTTGAACTTCGGTAGGGATGTGGATGTGGCTATGTCTGTAGGTTAAGTTTGTTCCAGTCTGTTATGGTGTATGGAATGTAGCTGCTGCGGCATGTGTCTGTTTTACAGTAGAAAGTTGGCAGGCGGAGTGGGTTTCAAGGGAATACAAATTTTTCTGTTTCATTCAAAAGTCTAGAGGGAATCCCTCTCATTTCTATATTCTAACCTGTTTGTGTTTTGTTGTGGTCAGTCTGGGCATGCGGCACGATGGAGACCAGAACAACTGCGCCGACGGTCAGTTCATCATGGCCACTCACACCGGGCCGGGCCACATGGAGTGGTCACCCTGCAGCGCTGACCACTTCTCACACTTCCTGTTGTAAGTACACATATTAATTGTCTTCACCATAGATCTCATGTCTTACTAGCCTCTACCAGGCTTCGGGAGATGGCTGGAAAGAGTAGAAATCAGTCAAATAGAGAGATAACATGCCAAGGAGTTGGTCCGCTAGAGAGAACATTTGCCGCTCCCAAAGCCTGGTAGAGGCTAGCTACATGTGTAGCTAATGTCTTACATCTTTAATGTGTCTTTCCCAAGTGGGACCTAGGGCGTATTAATCTCCAAGCAGGTCTGGTGAAGCAAGGGGAGTCTATATTGGCCGCCTGTATCCATTGGTGTGGGGCAGCCAATGGGTACTGGAGGCCAATATACATTTGTAGATTCCCCTTGCTTCACCAGACCTGCTTGGAGATTAGGGCAATATCAGTCAAGAGCATCTTGGAAGACCTGTTCTTTGTTTGATAGCTAATGGAGTCAATAAAGCATCCTTAAGTCTGGTCTATTCTACACTTTTTTAGTCCTCTCTTACATACTGTCCAATTCACTCAAAGAAAAGAAAAAAAAATCTTATCACAAAAAGCTTATTGAAGAGTTTTTTTGGGGCAAGTTATCCCGAATTTGCACTATTGGCACTCCTCCCTACTTGTTTTGATTCTCCTGATTTGTGTCAAGGGTAGAGCAGGTCTGGGTTTGATTCCCGGGTCAGACCTACATTGTGAAGGTTCCAAGAATTCCCACGGACTCCCTCCCAGTCAGGAGGTGACTGTGTCCTCGGGCTCAGGGTTCATTTCGCTTAGCGTGATTATGACGAGTTTACTCTACCGGAGTCTCTGACAGCTTTGCGAGGTAGAGATTTGAGATTTGATCAAATTCTGGCAGACCGAAATGGGATTGAGTCTTGTGTTTTCTAATTTCAGTGAGTGAGAACAGACCAATCGGATTGCTTAAACGACAGCCAAAGCCTACGAGCCCTCCCGAGTTGGCTTTGACGGCTCTGAAGCAGGATAGATTTGATAGAATTCTGGCAGACTGAAATGGGATTGAGCCTTGTGTTTTCTAATTCCAGAATAGACCAATCGGATTGCTTAAACGACAGCCTATGCTATTAAGCCCCTGAGCCCCTCCAAAGTTGGCTTTGACAGCTTTGAAGCAGGATAGATTTGATAGAATTCTGGCAAACCATAGGATTGAGTCTCATGTTTACTAATTCCAGAACAGACCAATTGGATTGCTTAAAAGACAGCACATTCAAGCAATTAAGCCCACAAGTCCCTCTCCTACGTCGGCTTTGACATATATAGATTTGATTGAATTCTGGCAAACCATGGGACTGAACCTTGTGTTTTTTTATTCCAGAACAGACCAATCGGATTGCCTGAATGACAGCCCGAGCCCACGCGCCCCGCCCGAGTTGGCTCTGCCAACAGGAGAACTGCCAGGTGAACGCTACACCGCAGACCAGCAGTGTGAGCTGCGCTTCGGAAAGGGGACCGAAGAACACAAATACTTCCGCAGTGTAAGCATCAAGTCTTCGTTTCTTAAAATTCAAACAGGCAAATGAGTTCCAGAAACTAACATGACTTCTAGGGTAGCATCCTTCAGCCTATCAAACTATTTTGAATAGAAATGAGTAGATTTTGAATAACAGCTTTTATAAGGTAAATACTTTTCAATCAACATCATTGCTATCATTGCTGCAACCACCTGTTAGCAGAAGTGAGTGACAATGTTTTTAATCTTTGTTTGCAAAATCATGCCCAAAGGCTAATTGCATCAAACATTTCATAGTAAAAGTACACTATTAGTTATGAGTACAATGAGTACAATTTCAGCCTGATCAATCATAAGGTACTGAATTGTGGGCTTTGACGTCTTCTTTGAAGGCAGTTGATAATGTACTGTCCCACATTCATGACGTTAACGTTCTGCGGTTTTGTGATTTTAGGAGAAACATTATGTTGATCTTCTAAACAAAAAAAAACTCAGGGAAATTGTGCGAACTCACAGGATTTACATCATGTTATGTTGTCCAACTGTGTCAAATAATCTGTTCCTAAATGTTTTACACAGAGCATCTGCACGAGACTGACATGTCTGGACAGGCCCAACCACAAGATCTGGTGGAGCTCCTCACCGGCCGCCGAGGGAACAAGCTGTGGCACCGGCAAGGTCAGGGCACATCCAACGTCCTCTAGTAGTCCTGACTCCAGTTCTTAATCAACATACCAGCCATAGCTACATGTACAATCATGCAGTATGGCCGTCTTGATACACTAACTTATAATGCCTGATGTCGGCAAGGCCTTGATATACTGTTGCAGAATGCTGGAGTGTGACTTACGACTCTAGTCTAGGAATGTGTAAGACTTGTCACTGTGCCAAAAATGAAATGAACTATGTTTTTATAAGTAATTAGTTGTTGAAACTTTTTAAAAATGTGTAAATAATCAAGATTGAGTTAATTTTATCAGTGGAATTTTAATTTTAATTTCAATTTCAAAACTTTTATGTTCTCTGAATATAAATATCAGAATACTGTTTGAAACACCAAAATGAATATTTTGTCCATTTTTGTGACTCTATTCTGGAAACATGCACATTGACAAACTAATTTATAACTCTAACAATTTAAATAAACGATTGCACTTGACTGAAACATGTATGGATCTTTCCACAGTGGTGCCGTGGGGGGGAGTGTGTCCTGCGTACCAGCACTGCTCCGGCCCCCGTAGATGGAGGGTGGAGCGTCCCGTCCGAGTCTGACTTTGGCAGGTGCTCCCGGACATGTGGCACTGGAGTGATGAAGGCAGAGAGATTCTGCAACACCCCTGTGTGAGTTGTCCAGTCATTAAGATATTTTTGCCAGGGCTGCTAGGGATTCGAACCCAGAACCTTTAGATTCTAACTCAACAACCCTAACCATAAGACCCCAACTTGTCACCTTTAGAGGTTATACCTGTCATACAGATGTCAGTTGTTTGAATGTTTCAAGATTCACAATGTTTTTAGGAAGAGTTTTTCTGAAGGAGAGCAACAGTTGAAGCGTGGCACTCAAAATTCATTCACAACTATATATAACATTACAAATACAGGTTAGGTGTAACAAGTCGTTCGGTGTAATCTAGCCAGCTGACGCCGCGCCGCGTGCCTGCGAAGCTGGTGTGTTACGCCGAAGGGCGGTTATACTGGCTATGCAGATACAGATACATCTGGAGTAAACATTTGATGCATGTTAAACATTGAGAAACTAGATCTTAATTCACGATGTACATTTTTTCATTGCATGTCACAGCCCAGCCAATGGAGGTCGGTACTGTGTTGGAGAGAGACTGGTCTACAAGCTTTGCAACACCCAGGTATGTGGATCACTGGTTAACCTTCCAAGGTGGAATTCAAGAGTTTAAAAATTAAAGTCTTGTCATTGCAAGTGAAGTACAGTACCTGTACAAGTGACTACCTCTATGTAAGGACCACCTGGCCTATGTGGCCACTTCTTGGTGGTAACTTACATTTTGTACTTTCTCCCATTGGCACAAGCATTAAGAACCCTGTCTATAGTGGCCACATGTCCACATAGACCAGATTTTATTGGTTCCCTAAAAAAGTGGTCTTTTTGGCCCAGTACTGACTGTAACGTTACAGGCATCCAACTGCTGAACACAGAAATGCAGAAATGCAACCCCCCCC